>NW_014332789.1:59666-60078 GCF_000341935.2 Cephus cinctus
CGTCGTCGGAGGGCTAAGGAATATTCCGGAAGATGCATGAACCTTGACATCGAATCTCTGTAGGCGATTCGATTCCTTGAAATCTGCGAAACCTCTCATTCCCATTTTAACCCTTGAGAGTTTCCTATAAAAGGAGGAGCTGAACGTAAGTAGATACACACCACTTATGGGAGTCATAACAAACCCCCACCACTGTCCCTATGAGTCATAGAGTGCACCGTGCGCCGGTCCCCTACACTGCACTATGGCGCCACCCCCCTCGCCTATGTGGTCGGCTCTCCCCACCGCCAACCTATGTTGTTGCTCCCCTCACCATGCGGACCTGGTCCTAAGGCCCGGAACTCAGTAGCAGCGGCGTTACATGCCCCCAGGGGCCGTATCACGGTCGGTAATTATGCAGTGACTGCCGGTC
>NW_014332790.1:0-2843 GCF_000341935.2 Cephus cinctus
TTCCGCCGAGGACAAGACGGGTGAAATCCACCACGTCACAATATATAGAGTAGGGACCCCTTGATTCCGAAGGGTGGTGTATCCGGGCTTCTCGGCGCCATAATCTGTAAAAAATGTCAGTGTTTTTAATAAAGCTGTTTAAACCAAATAAAAAAAACCGGTATAGTCTTAAATTTATCACACTTACCTGCCTAATCCCTAACATATCTTAAAACATGTTACAAGTTATATGGGAAAAATTAATGTGCTTTCATCCACCTTTGTTTTTATCCTTGGTGGAACGAACCCCTGACCAGCGAGTGGACCCCACTCCCGTGAGTGTTTAGTTCTTAGTTCCTAGGAGGTATAAGTGGGGGTAAGCTGGAGCAATTCATCCAACTCGGCGCAGCACATCAGTTGAACTCCGATTACTTTGTACCCCAGTACATACAATGGTGGTCTCGATCGTTATTGAAGTGAGTGTAGTGTCTTCTACGTTTATTTTAGTGCGCTAAGTATTTTAACAAGTGTTTATTATAAGGTGTTTTTCTCTTTTATCACAGCTCCATGGATACATATCGATATCGTCGATGGTGGCGAAGAGGAGCCAGCGGCGTTGTAGTAAGCGCTACAACGGCTGGTTCCTCTTCGAGGAGGACGATTGGGGCGGTGCCGACATTTTTTCACTGAGGCGTCTCTTCGCCATGCCGCCAATGACGGCTTTCAATTGGTATGTATTAATCAATATACATATATATACGCGTATGTGTGTCAAACGTAAATAATATAATGATTTTTTTTTTCAAGGGCTAGGACTACGCCTTCACTGGCGAATAGCTGGTGTCCAGATGTGGGCAGCTTTCAGATTGTTGTGTATTACACTTTATTTTGCAATTTATTTTTTCATTTTTTATAATAAATTTTTAAAACCGATTTTCCTTGATCCCGCACAGCCCGCTTAAAAAAATGTACAATTCATCTTCTCTTAAAATGTACGACACATGTTTAAAAATACCATATTTTTCTTTTTTTTTATTTCCTTCACCTCCATCTCCCCATATCTTGTTAATAATGGTAACGGGCGGTAGGAAATACAACATTAAGCGTATTCCTCTATACAGGGCTCAGGCTAATCAGCGAAAATATATTACACCAGACAGCTTTATAATATATATATAGCGTTTTCTTACAAAAACACTGTGTTCTATTTCACCATGGGACGCTTACCTCCTTAGGATAATTAAAAAAATTACCGACCGACGGTCACTGCATAATTACCGACCGTGATACGCCCCCTGGGGGACATACGACGCTGTTGCTGGGTGGTTTCGGGCCTTAGGACCGCGTGGTGAGAGGGTCCGCAACTGTGTCGCAGGTGGAGGGGAGAGCTGGTCGCATAGGCGAGGGGGTGGCGCCATAGTGCAGTGCGGGGGACCGGAGCACGGTGCACTCTATGACTCATAGGGACAGTGGTGGGGGTTTGTTATGACTCCCATAAGTGGTGTGTATCTACTAACCGGTAATCCAATTAGCCAAATCAAATAATCAAATCAAATAATAAACCAAAATATTAAATCCAAAAAGCGACGTTAACACCTCGGGTGGATAAAAATCGTTATCCCCACTAGTTTTAACGTATTCCTACCGAGGATATAAGCAGCGGCTTCCTCGATAGGAAAAGAGTCAGATCACTCGAATCACTCAATCCAGTCGATCCACTCGACGACACCACAAGACGACAAGAAGGCAGTAAAGATTTGGAAAGTATAAGTTACTAAAAAGCTAGGGAAAAAACCAATACTCTGTTCCAGAGCGAACCAAGTGAATAGTATTGTACTGCAAACTGTGGGAACTCATCCTTGGCAGATCCTGGTCTTGGAAAGCATTGTGTCTCCACTCTGTATCAGGAAATCTACCATCCTTGTAGATATTCTGCATCAAAGGCATTGTGCTGGAGCTGTCAGAAATCGACCACTACAGAACAACCACAATCTTTAAAAAGCTCAGCTCCCAATATCATTGTGATTAGTAGCTGTCTGAGTCGAACCTATCCTTAAGATAAGAGATTTAGCAAACGGGGTTCATTGTGATCTCCTGTGGGTACTGAATCATTATCATCCTAACCTTCAACTGAACCACGGTCTTCGGACGCATTGCGCAATCTGCTGTATTGTGGTTCCAGCTACCTCTCTCCAATCCAAAAGGCTAGCAGAGATAATAAAGTAAACAAAAACACTTCTTGTCGCCTATGGTATTACAAACAAGCGAGAGACCATTGTAAAGTGTGTGTATGTGTGTGAGAGAAAGAGCAAAATAGAATATTAAGGATACCTAGTCTGTAATTTATAGGACAATATATCATTATTTTATTATTTTAAAAGCTCCAGTGTCTAAATTGTTTCTAAAGACGCCTGCCCAGTGCACAAATCCTATAAACAGTCTCGTGATTCCTAACACTTGAAAATCACGAAACGTCTCAGTATTGCTGACTATACAAGACCAATTATCAAAGTACAGTTTAGCCATACCATTACCAAATATGACGGCCGATGCATTTGTAAAAAGATTTATTTGTGTATTTGGAGCACCAAAATCAGTACTGACAGATCAAGGACGGAATTTTCTTAGCGATCTAATGCGTAAACTAGCTAAGCGCTTCAGAATTCGCAAATTTAGAACCACAGCTTTTCATCCTCAGTCCAATGGTTCACTCGAGAGATCACACCATGCCTTAGGCGAATATTTAAAACAATATGTAACCAAAGAAATCGATTGGGATGAATGGGTAGACCTTGCTATTTATAACTATAATACCAGTGTTCATGAAGGAACAAAACACACTCCTTATGAGGCTATTTATAACT
>NW_014332790.1:3289-5658 GCF_000341935.2 Cephus cinctus
TGGGTGATCAGTATACAGGACCACATGAAGTCCTAGAAATATTGAATAGGAACAATGTTAGAATAAGGATAAATAAGAATACTAAAGTCGTACATACAAATAGGTTAAAGCATTCAAATATCAAACAATAGAATATAAGAGAACAATCTATAAATTACAGATGAAGGAATTCGTTGTTTGGACTGCAATAATGTTAGGCGTACTATGGAACATCCATGACGTGGATTCCCTGGTCGGATACGATTGTGGGACGAAAGCTGCAAACGTCACAACTATATCATTATTAGATGTAGGGCATTGCGATGTACCGCCTCAGAAAATAAATTCAACTAAAGTATATGTACAAGTTTTACAGATTAATGATTTCCATACGGTTAAAGTAATGCAATGTAAAATAGAAATAGATAGGGCTATCCTTAGATGTGGTATGTTTTCACACACTAGTGCTGTTTCCAATGGAAAGCACCAATATATAGAAGAAGTATCACGTGACACTTGTAATAGAATTCATAATACTGGAACTTACAATATGGGTAATGTTGTTATAACTGGATAGAAACATAATCATACCAATATTAGATCGACAGTTTTAGCTGGTTTTATAGGAAACAATGGGGAATGTGAAGGAACCACTTATGCAGATCCCTATGGAAGTTGGCAGGGTGTTGTTGTTCAGACCACCATTAAAGTCACTTTACAAATTTATAATGGACAATTGAAATTGGCAGAAAATCGTGTTTACATGAGATCTGGGGTACATTGTGAGTTAATGGTTGGTGAGTGTATAGATCTTGAAGGAGGGTATACTTTTTGGAATACGATACCCTCAATCAACTGCCAGTTTCATAAGTATGGGGTTTTGTATGAGGGATTCGTGATCAGAGCCGAATCTAATAATCAGGAAAATTCACAGATAATTTATTTTTTAACGACCAATGATGTAACTTTTGTTCTAACTCAAAAATCCATTGAAACAATATGTGGTTATAGTTTAGTACGCACAGATCATCCAAAACTTTTAGTTTTCGAAACCACACATTTGTGGAAAAAACTTATTTAGACGCAGTAAATATGGATATATTCTCCTATGTTAATTCAAAATTTGTTTATGTAGAAAAACACATCCGTCAACAGATAAATCAATTGTATCGAGACGTTTTATACGCACGGATCATCCAAAACTTTTAGTTTTCGAAACCACACATTTGTGGAAAAAACTTATTTAGACGCAGTAAATATGGATATATTCTCCTATGTTAATTCAAAATTTGTTTATGTAGAAAAACACATCCGTCAACAGATAAATCAATTGTATCGAGACGTTTTAATACAGAGATGTAACCTCGAGCGACAGTCGTTAAGAAATGCATTAGCCATAGCAACTCAAGCGCCTGATGAATTCGCATATCATCTAATGAAAGGACCTGGTTATATGGCAGTAGTTGCTGGAGAAGTAATACTCGTTGCCAAATGCGTACCTGTTGAAGTTGTACTAAGACGGACGTCTGAATGCTATACTCAGTTGCTTGTAGTAAAGGACAACCAGACTTATTTCCTGACACCGAGGACACATCTGATAACTAAAACAGGAACTCAGGTCACTTGCAGTGTCATCCTACCAACCATGTATTTGCTAGAAGAATTTTGATATAAACTAACACCAAAACCCATTGAAGCTCTATCACCTACCACACTGAAACCATTGACAAGACCTACATGGAAATATACTAATCCTAGTTTGCTAACAACAAATGGGATATATTCACTAGAGGAGTTGGATAATCTGTACGCACAGATCATCCAAAACTTTTAGTTTTTGAAACCACTCGAGGTAACCCATTTGTGGAAAAAACTTATTTAGACGCAGTAAATATGGATATATTCTCCTATGTTAATTCAAAATTTGTTTATGTAGAAAAACACATCCGTCAACAGATAAATCAATTGTATCGAGACGTTTTAATACAGAGATGTAACCTCGAGCGACAGTCGTTAAGAAATGCATTAGCCATAGCAACTCAAGCGCCTGATGAATTCGCATATCATCTAATGAAAGGACCTGGTTATATGGCAGTAGTTGCTGGAGAAGTAATACTCGTTGCCAAATGCGTACCTGTTGAAGTTGTACTAAGACGGACGTCTGAATGCTATACTCAGTTGGCTGTAGTAAAGGACAACCAGACTTACTTCCTGACACCGAGAACACATCTGATAACTAAAACAGGAACTCAGGTCACTTGCAGTGTCATCCTACCAACCATGTATTTGCTAGAAGAATCTTGGTATAAGCTAACACCAAAACCCATTGAAGCTCTATCACCTACCATACTGAAACCATTGACAAGACCTACATGGAAATATACTAATCC
>NW_014332790.1:5888-8835 GCF_000341935.2 Cephus cinctus
TATGTACCCCGAGGATATCCGGTATGGACGCCTAGGAGCCATATTAGTTGGAGAGCACTGGTGTCGAGCCACCATCCTCGATCGGATTCGTGACCGGGCCTGGATCACCCTGGGCGATAAAGGTACGCAAATGTGGGTGCATATCTCCCGCCTTCTGTACCTCCCGAGGGCTTTTACTACTATCCCGTGGGCCGCCTTATTATGCGGCCTCTATAATGTAAGGCCCCGAAGAAGTCGACGATGGACAATAGAAGCTTGCCATCTTCTCCGGGAGACAGTCGGACAAGAGAGGATTTGGATCCAGGTGGACCAAAGAGATTCGGACGGAAGCTCTTGGGTCACCTTGTTTCATTACCTAAGGAAAGAGCCTACGCTACAGACCCGTATTATCGAGGCCGAACTAGGCGAGCTAGGTCCCAGAGCAAACGCGATTGAAGAGGGTGAACCCCTCGACGGTGACTGGACCTCTTATGACGAGGTTGACTCTGGCCTCGAGGATAATTAGAACATCATCAGCGGAAAGAGTGATTACATAGGTCTTATTTTGTCAAAAGTTCAGTATCATTATTATCATTGTTATTTCTATTATTATTACCATTATTATCGTTATTATTGTTACTATTACCACTACCATTATTAGTACTATTATCATAATTATCTTTTCATCATTATTAATGTTTCAACTATTATTTAGTATGGGTTATATCATTATTATATACATATATATATTGTAACAAAAATGTTACTGCAGGCTCCCCTCCGCCTCCTGGCTCGAGGTCCCATAGGCCTCGAGTATAGCGTTTTAGAGTTAAGTATTGGTAATTGCGTTTATTTAGTTGTTTTAGGTTTGTTGTAATTAGAGTAAGATCCCCCTCCCTCCCTGCCACCATTCCCCTTTCCCCGTAGGGCACTGGCTCGAGGACCGGCTCCGAGGACCTACCAACAACACCAGCATCGAGGACATCAACGTTGACCTGCCACGAGGGAACAGCATCCCTGGAAGGACCGCGAGAGCGGCTACGTGGCCGAGGCAGCGGAAGGCAGGGATGGCATGGGCAGGAGGAACAGCTGATCGAGTCGCCCGTGGGATGGATGCCCAGCCACCACCATCGCCACCAATATGCAGCCCCGGTGCAGTCCCGTCACACGGGCAAGAAAACATCCCGTATGACAGCGGCGGAGCCCTCTCCCTCCGAGACCGCGGACGTGCCCGGGAGGATTTGACAGGCCTGGAGGCCGCCATCTTGGCCGGCGCGCGCAGCCAGCACGCGTGCCGGCAGAGCCAGCGCCGTGCCGCCGACACGAGGCCCTGGAAGGCCCGGCAACCTCGCCGATTCGAAACGGACCAAAGCCTTGCCATGCCGGAACTGCCGACCAATGCCGAAGCGCGTAGCCCTCTCAGCTGAGCAGCCACCACCAATCAGCGAGGCCCTGGAGGCCCACGAGGACCAGAAATCCCGAAAATTCTACACTTCGAGCCAGGATCTAGTCGTGAGCGCACGAATATTTAGAGCGAGAGAAATCGAGAGTGCGAGTACGGATAGTAGTGTAGAGTGTGTGAGTTAAGTTAAGGATTATCAGTTGTACGAGCGATTGAGTGAGTACAGAGTGATTGAGTCTTCCCTATTAGCCATCCCTTCCCCAGTACCCCCTTATTATTTGCGCCGTAGAGCTTGTAGGTCCCTTCAGGACATAGCGAGCCGTCCCCACGTGGGCCGGCATTCTAGTAATTCCTTTTGTATTTGCGACGGGCCTTCCGCCCCTACACTCGAGGCCCGTGGTATATTGCGTGCGTCCCATTGTATTTTGCGCCCTTTTTTGGAAAACCCCCGTGCCCTCTCCCTTCCCTTTTCCCTTTTTGCGTTCAAACCGAGGTAATATCTAAAGTAGCCATATTGCGATCGAGAACCTTCTTCCCTGAGACCCCCTCACCTCTCCCTCCGCTAGCCGTGCCATATCCCGTAAAGTAAACAAACGAGGACCTTTCGGGGTCACTCGTCGGTGCTACACCGTGACAGTAGCTGGCGCCCAGATATTGTTCCCCTCCATTCCCCGACCCCCCGCTTCCCACCAATCCCATTTAAAGCCCTCCGACACCGCGTGCTCCCGAGTGAGTGCACGCGTGACTATCTTTTCTTTTCTTTTCTGTTCTTTTCTTTCTTGTTGTAGTTCTGTTAGCTTTTGGTTATTGTACGTTTTATTATTAATTATATTCTTTCTATTCTATATCGTGTCCCCTTTCTTCGATCCCCTACCCCCTCTCCCGTATTACTGAGATAGCTGTACTTGCGAGACCCTGGGCCCTTTTTCGAGGCCCAGTACAATCACAATATATATTGTCATTATTATTATTTTAATATTGCATAAATCAAGGATTAGATGTCGGCCAGTTAATTGATTTATTTTGGAAAGTTTTAAGAATAGCTAGATTATAACTTCATAGAATGATTATTTCCGGCTGCGACATTTAACCTTTGATTAGTTATTGGGAAATAATGCTTCCACTGATGCGAATGTCCGGATTGTACCAAGACATTCGTTTTAAAGGGGGAGGTGTTACGTCCGCGTGGAAAATCAGATCCTACGTACGTGGTCTATGTCCGACTATGGGAAGACTAAACAGTGGGTCTGGTTTTCATCACATAGCGACCCAAAGATATGGTTATTTAATATATAGGTTCTAGGTCTACTGACAATGAGTAGAGCCTAACGGAAATGTTTATAGAAAGCATATTTAGTTTGACTGTTATTGACGTTGTTTATGCGATGCATATGCGGACGCTCCTAACTTTATGACTCAATGACCCTTCCTGGAAAACCCCACTAAAAACTCCTTATTCATTTACAAAGAAGTCATCCTCATCCAATCCTGATCCAGCAATTCCTTTACCCTTGTGCAGAGTACCCCCGCCAAAATTCCCAGCACCAATGAAGCTCCTAACTTTAT
>NW_014332790.1:8913-9566 GCF_000341935.2 Cephus cinctus
GGAAGACTAAACAGTGGGTCTGGTTTTCATCACATAGCGACCCAAAGATATGGTTATTTAATATATAGGTTCTAGGTCTACTGACAATGAGTAGAGCCTAACGGAAATGTTTATAGAAAGCATATTTAGTTTGACTGTTATTGACGTTGTTTATGCGATGCATATGCGGACGCTCCTAACTTTATGACTCAATGACCCTTCCTGGAAAACCCCACTAAAAACTCCTTATTCATTTACAAAGAAGTCATCCTCATCCAATCCTGATCCAGCAATTCCTTTACCCTTGTGCAGAGTACCCCCGCCAAAATTCCCAGCACCAATGAATTTCTTTAACCACTCTATGCTCTTCTTCTTAAAAATTTGTCAAGCTAAACCAATAGTAACAATCCCTAATCCTACTCCAACAATCCACCCCCGCTAACCAATATCCCTAATTTTTTCCAAGTCTCGTCCTCATTCTCCGCTGATCCTTCAGACAGTCTAGTAAAACAGTTCTACATTCCTCTCGCACAAAAATACCATCTAACAGTTACTCCAATTATTGCAATTCATTAAATTATCTAGTACCAGTCGAAATTGTTTTCAGTTATTCCTCAACTAGCAGCTTTGTAGAGTTTGTTGTCAGTGCATTAAGTTATAATAAATTCTATTCA
>NW_014332791.1:0-2688 GCF_000341935.2 Cephus cinctus
CTACGCCGAATAAGTAGCTGGCGCCCAGATATTGTTCCCCTCCACTCCCAGACCCCCCCCCCTTTTCCCCCCAATCCCAGTTAAAACCCTCCGACACCGCGTGCTCCCAAACAAGTACACGCGTGACTATCTTGATTGCGCCTTCTAGCCTAAGCCTTCTACTTTTGACTATATTTTCTTTTCTTTTCTGTTCTTTTCTTTTCTGTTCCACTCGACACTGATTACTGTACATTATCTTATTAATTATATTTCTTTTCTCATTCTACACCGTGTCCCCGTTCTTCGATCCCCTACCCCCTCACCCCTAGTATTGCGATAGCTGCATTTGCGAGACCCTGGGCCCTTTTTACGAGGCCCAGTCCGTCACAAATTTTGGCGCCCAACGTGGGGCCCGATAAAATCAGAAGCCGAGTCACCCTCCTTCTGAGGTTTTCCCCAAAAGAGCTCACCTCGGTACCCCCTCCCCAAGCCCTCCCCCTCCGACAAAAATGGATCCCGTCACCGCCGGTTTCGGGACGACGTCCACCACCACGAGTGTCACCACCTCCGGCCCCCCTGCTAGGACTGTCCCCTCCCCTCTCCCTACTATGATAGCCCCCCCGACTACAACGCCTACCCTTGCGGATACCCTCTTGCGGATATCCATACCGGATTACCCTCTAATTGAATTATCTTTAAATAAAACAATGATGTTAACTTCCAAGATACTGTCAAAATTAGAAACCCTTTTCACCCTCAACTATGTGCAAACCAGAATAATAACCTTCCCGCAATATATTGTACTATTGGTTAGGATGTACGAATAAATAAAATAATCATTTGGTGAAAAACACAAAGAAATTATTTATTCACCTTTCTAGTTGCACCACACACGTGTTACTACCAGAGATATCACGGCGCGTATAAAAAAGTATTATGTCCACGACGCGGAGGTTTTACACCTTGGACGCACGCTACTCGACTGAACTCATGAGCGCTGAGCGCTCCCGCTTATATAGGCAAGTAGGGGCTCTCCTCACGCGCCCCCACCACTCGCCGGTGAAATCGTTAGAACTAGGTTATTATTAATGATATGTAATGAACATTAGTCTTAACTACCTAGTCTTAACGTCTAAGGTTACCAATGAACAATACTTATAACATAATTATAATCTATAACAATTTGTATGTCATCTATAAAATTATTGTTAAAATATATTTTATAAATATTTGGCGACGCTACAATTGTTATTCAACCTTACTTTCTAACATATGAACGTGAATTCATGCGTAAAGGTCTTAATTAAAATTTACGACAATTGTTATAAACAATTAAGTCAGCACTGGATCACTTTCGACCATCTATAGATTATTACTGCTATTTAGACTTATGAGAAGAAAATCCAGCTTTCCTATAATATTTGCAGAGATATCCGCTTTTTCGTCTATGGAAAATTTTCACGGCTTTGTAACGGACAAAATCCGGTTATTACCAGTTCGCTTGACATTAAAACTTCTTGCTCGTTAATCTGAGACAAATTAAACCAGCAGTTTTCGCATGTCAATGACTCTAGACAATATACGTGAATATCAATTTGTTAATAATTTGTTTAATTAACAAATTGACCATTAAAACTTTTGCAAACAATGACCTTCATGAATTTACGTTATGTCAATCTTAATATTATCAAATTAGGACCAAGACATGAGAAATATTTTTGTCCCCGAAGCAATATAAAGCCTGGTCAACAAAACTCTTAATTGTTAATTGTTAACAACAATCTAACATGAAAAATATTATGTTTAAGACATTCCGAACAATCTATGAGAAACGATTTTACCGTAACTGTATTAGTTTAGGCCCTACGAGTTATTGCGTCTCAGCCCAGAACATCCGGGTTGAAACCGGTTTAAACCGGTTATTCAATAAAACTCTTATTCCCTTGAACTTATTACCGGTTTATCGCCCTTATCTCAATAATTCGGAGATTCTTAGAACTAAATGAATATAATATCCATAATATTGTTTAAACAATAAGAGATCAGTAGTAACTTCTAAACTTCATTGTTTATGACTTATCCTATTGTTTAATGCTATCTTGGCGCTCAGCCCGCACACACATAACGCCTACGAAGGCGTTCAGCCCGCAGACACGTAACGCCTATGAAAGTTTATTATATAATATTTAAGTTTAATAACGATTTTTATCTCAACTATAGAACATTATATAATATGTAGTGCGACGTTATTCCCCAAAAAAAAATTAAATCCCAATATGAAATTATCCGATAAAAGATATTCGGACCGTAGGGAACCGTACACAAAACGCCGTATGATTCTCTCTCAAGAGATTTCGATATTCACAAGACTCGATACGCGATGAACTAAATAGTGTTGGGCGCCAGGTGGTCTCCGGGGAGAACACCGCGAGTGCAGGGCACTCGAGATCTTAGAAAATCTGAAGGAACCGCGAGAAAGCTCGGAACAACGGAAGGGAAAAGGAAATAGGAACGGCGACTCCGCCAAGGTAGAAGAGAGTAAGATCAGTAAACGGCGACTCCGCCAAAATAGAAAAGAGGAAAAATCGATAAACGGCAACTCCGCCAAGATGGAAGAGAGAAAGATCGAGAAACGGCGACTCCGCCAAGATAGAAGAGAGAAAAATTAATAAACGGCGACACCGCCAAGGTAGAAAAGAGAAAGATCGA
>NW_014332791.1:2877-3039 GCF_000341935.2 Cephus cinctus
TTCACAAACGGCGACACCGCCAAATAGGGAAAACAAACGAGACACGAAAACGGCGACACCGCCAAGGGAAGCGCGAAGAAAATTAGAAATAGGAGCGAGAAAGAGAGAGAATCAAGTGGTCGACGAAAACTCCGAAGGTATACCCGGTTCAGAGGCTAGCTC
>NW_014332792.1:0-33075 GCF_000341935.2 Cephus cinctus
AATTATTGAAATCGGTGGGGTCGGGTTGGGGGGGTTTCCTTGTCAGTGGAATGGATACGTCGAAGTAACCGTCTGCATTGGTTAATTTCTCTCGTTCTCTGACGTCGAGCCAACTGGCGTTCTCCATCAAGGATCGTTTTCCGGGACTCAGGGATCCCTTCATGAGACTCGTGAGACCGACGTGTTTGTTCCGATCGATCTCTATAGTATTCATTTCATAGCGAATATCCTCAAAGAGGTAGCAAATGGCATTGTTGACCGGAGTCGTGCTCGCAGTCACTGTGAACCCATCTTCCGTGACCAGCTCCCCATTTACGTGCAGTGAACTTTTACTAGGTAGTAAGTATAGGTCTTGATGTTGAATGGAGATTCGAACCTCGTCGCTGTTGTTGAACGTTGACGAGGAGTAAGGTTGATGCGCCTGCGTTTCACAGTGTGCTATAGATTCTTCGAAGACGATCGGTTTCTGAATGTTCAGCTTTTCTTCCTCCATGGTACGTGGCAGAAAAAAAGAATGTAACAACAAACGATTTACTTTCTTCTTGTGACCCTGAATCCTAGATTTTCCAGAAACAAGACGTTTTGGCGTGTTAGCGCCTTCAGAAGCGGTCGACGGCTGATCCCTCCTTGGCATATTGGTCTACTATTATAACCACTGCCAATTTTCCTATTGTACACGATACCTTTATAGCATGTATCTGACGTGCATACTGATCGTTATGACTTCTCCTTGAAAATTCACCAGGTCGCTGTCTTTATCCACTATTCGAAGCTGCAGTTGATCTATCGTCTTGGTGACGATCGGTAAATAAATGACATGCGATGACACCTCTATGATCTTGTATCCGGGTGGCACGACCGGAAAGAATTCGTGTATGGTGTCGTGAAATTGCATTCGACTCGTAGGGTGTTCACCTTGAAAATGGCGACCGGTAAGTCGGACGTGTGTAATTTATTAGCTTCCAGAACGCGTTGAGTGAAACCCAACAAGCAACTTATGGAATCATTGGGTCGAAAGTCAACATCACCGTTGCACGTGTTTCGCTGCACAACGTATTATTGTTAGGTATAATGTAAATGACGATGCTCTTATCTCTCTTATCGATATCCTCGATTTCGTAGCTACCAATAGGTATAGTGATAACTTCATCCTCCACGTAGAGCTTGTTGTGATCCGTGTCCACGTTGGGAATCGAATTGAAGGTCAGCAACTCGATGAATCCCAGAGCGTAATTTTTGTACGGGGACAGCTCGATAGGAGGGAAGTATTCCGCTTCCAGTATGGAGGTGGTGCCTGATAAAGTTAACGTGAATAAATCTTTCATGATTGTAAACGCTCAACTGACCTTGTGAAATTACATAGCAAGTTTATACAGACGATACTTGTTTTTACGATTTAATTGTCCGCATAGGAACTTTAGACACAAGTGTCCACATGCGAAAGTATCGTACTCCTGATATCACCCGTAATTGTACTTTAAACTACCAACACCGAGATATCCGATAAGATCTAACGGCGGTCGAAGATTACCGAAACTGTCGAAATAAATGACTCAATCGTTCAGCTTCTTGTAAGCGACCCAATGTGTTTCTGGACCATCTTCGTCGTCCAGATTGACGATTGCCGACTCGTACTTGTACGGCACACCCTTCGGCATAGCGCTCCGCATGAAGACTCCGCGAAAACGTGGAATTTTCATGATCTGCGCGTACTTTAGCAGATCCGCATCGGTCAACACTCGGCGTGGTAATTTCACTTTAAGTTTCTTGACTTCAGATGAAGACCTAGTCTTTTCTGTAAGTTTTCAAGTACAGTCCTTTGCCTAACGCGATGGCTTTCATCGTCTCGTTGTGCCTCTGACTTTCCTTCAGTTGTTCCTTGTTTGCATTCGCATCGTTCACGGCTTTGGCTATACCTGCAGCACCGCCGGCCAACGCTCCAGCGGCACTGATTGTGAGACCTGCAAATACAGGCACGAGAAACGGCAGGAAGCCTCCGACTTTGGAGGGCACGGATAGAATCCGCGGCGTGCGGACGTTGCGCCTTCCACCCGCTTGTTTGACGGCAGCTTGTGCACCCTTGAGAGCAGATCTGATAACTACTCCTGCATCGTTGCTAGGAATCATCGATCGTTTGGTTTTCTCGATGACTTTCCTCAGCGTTACAGTCTTTGGCTTCTTTTTCTTCTTCAGTCCCATACCCAGTTTTGATTTGGCACCCATTACGTTCGCTACGGACCAGGCCGCCGCCTTCTCAGCGAGACTCGCTTCTTTAGCGAAAAGGTGTTTGAAAGCTTTGTCGACCAGTACCCTGTCCGCAGGCCCTCTGTGTTCGAGACTCTCTCGATTTTTCGAGTAGGCGATGTTGTGCTCTTTGCAGGCTACGTTCAGGAAGCTGATGCCGGATCGATTCTGTTTGCTAGTTTCGTACCGGGCCCACAGTATGAATAACCAGGTATATGTAACAGATTTTTTCCTCCCAATGCCCTTACGCTTAGGATGCACGATCATGTCCCTGCGGTGAAACAGTTCCGACTGAACACTGATCCTTATAAACTCGTCATTTATAGTTTCCACGTTAATCAACGTCGACATGAGGTTCGAGAAGCAGTCCGTCAGGTTACCTGTAACGAACTTTGACAAAATCGTGCGAGTAAAGGAGAATTGAGCAAAGGAGCATTGTTTGTCTCATGGCCATACTACGAAATTTTTTGTCAGTAGCGTCAATAACCAACCATTTCGTGTATCTTCCCTGTCAATTCTCTTCTACACATTGAAAATTTACTGAATGGAAAAATCAAGTATATCCATTCATATTTCTTTCAACCTTCGCCATCCCATTGTCAAGAATTTGATAAAAAAAATTTTAAATAGCGATTTTTACTAATTCAGGTTACTCGATATTTTTCATATTTCTATCTACTTCATGAGTATATTTAGTTAATGATGTTTTATAAACTATCGAGTATCTGCTTTTTTACACATAAATAAGATAACGACTATAACGAGGTACAAAATGTTTCTCTCTTTAGCCAAGATAAGATTTTAATTTTCAAGATAGACTGAGAATTTGCATTTTTTATTTCTCAGTTATCCTACAATATTTTCAATAATAAATTATAGACTCCCTTAACGACTACACATAATTTTAAGCCTATATATTGCGACGATAGACCCTAGATATTTTCGATCTTACTTCTGGCCCCACGTTGGGCGCCAAATTTTGTGACGTAAAAAAAAAAAAAAAAATCGATAAGAGGTATCTTACGTCATCAAAAACGACCCGCAATGTTCCTCTCTCTCTACCTCCTTTCACCAACACGAAAACACGGGTTGGGCGCCAGGTATCCCTCGCGGGAGTACCGCGAGTGCAATGCACTCTCTTTGTCACTAAATAAATCTACCCAATTCGGAATAGGCCGGGTTAAGTTAAAACTAAACACCAATCTAACGGAAGCGAGGACCACGCCAACAACCTAAGACGGGTCTCTTGTTCACAAAGTTTATCACCAAAAATTTAACGGATCCGGGGGCGACGCCAGCGGTCCTAAGACGTGCCACCCGTTCACAAAGTCACTAAACCTAATCTCACTACGAGATGCACCAAGGGACAACGGCCGATCCGTAAGATGTCCACTAAGCAGCGGAGGAGAGAAAGTCGCTAAAAAAGTAATACACCAAATGCCCTGTCCGGTGGCTAGCTCGTCGGAAGCGTCGTGGCGTTCAGGCAGGGAACAGAGGCATGACAATATAAAGCAGGAAAAACACTATTTTAGTTTAACGCACCAGAGCTATATTTTAGAACGAGCAATCAAAAGCCATTAGACAGATAGTCAAAAGCAAAATTCACACAAGCCAAAACCATGCGGCAGAATAAAGTAGTAGACAAGAGCGGTGCAAAGCAAAACAAATCGAATTAACAAAAGTCTTAGACTAAATTGACAAAGCCAAGGAAAAGATTCTATATAAACGAAAGTGAAGTTAATTTACGGCGATTACTATAATATACATGCGGAAAGAAAAACGTGAGCATAGATAAGCAAGCAATAGAATGAGTATCAATCGGAGAAACATAAGCAAGAAAATCTACTAATTATATCGATTGAACGTCGCAAAGGTGATTCTATATAATTCAAAACGCAAAGTATACGGATTTTAAAGGTACAAGGTTCGCCAAACTAAATAATACGCTCTACTGAATTTACTGAAATGCGGAAAGATATACGCAAAAGAATGGGCTTAAACTAACGCGGAAAGAATAACGCCAAAGACACTAACAATGCGGAACGAATCCACGAACATCAATCGGACATATAATATTAGACCATAGTCTTCGAAATCAGATAGAATAAGGTATTCTAAGGCATACAGCGATCTACGGCGTTTCGCATAGAGTAGCACGGCGGCTATCGCGCGGTAGACGACGCACGCGTGAGCGGCGAGCTCGGCGAGTTTATAGGCGCGGGCTTAGCGTGTATTCGCGGGGAGCGGTGAAGCTCGTGACGCGCTCATGGCACAGGGCCGTCCCTAGCAATTCGACTAAAAGACTTTTTGGAGACTAAACAGATGGTTCTAATATTTTCACGAACGGCGCGAAATAAATAGGACGGATCACGAACGCCAAAGAACACACGAATAAATAAGAATCACGAACAAAGGTTCCGGCGAAAGCGCGACTACAATTCGCTAGATTTATAACAAAGTTTTACGCGAATAGAAAAGAGTCAATCGCAACACTCGGAGAGTCAAGAAGTAACAGCGAAGCACGCGACAAATACAAAATACCGCATAGATAACACCAAGAAATCACACAAATAGCGAGAGCATACAATATAATTATTATCACTAAAAGCATCCGATAGTTGCCGGTTTAAACCCTTTTTGATAGGATAAATTTATTTTAGAACATAAAAGCGCGACTATAATTCGCTAGATTTATAACAAAGTTTTACGCAAATAGGAAAGAGTCAATCGCAACACTCGGAGAGTCAAGAAGTAACAGCAAAGCACGCGACAAATACAAAATACAGCATAGATAACACCAAGAAATCACATAAATAGCGAGAGCATAGAATATAATGATTATAACTAAAAGCATCCTATAGTTGCCTGTTTAAACCCTTTTTGATACTATTAATTTACTTCAAAATACTAATGGTGTCTATTAATTGACCGTTGTTCAGAAGGAACGGCAAATACGGCCGGTGAAAACACACGCGGTCGCCGCGAGGGTCGAGCGTGTATCTTGAGAACAAAGGATTTCTATGACTCTAGTAGGCCAGAAGGGCGCTCAATAATCAGCCATTAACGAATTCGAAAAATCTATAAGCAACATCTATGACTCTAGTAGGCCAGAAGGGCGCTCAATAATCAGCCATTAACGAATTCGAAAAATCTATAAGCAACGCACAGCAACTAGAAGATGCGAGACATCAATAAATTATGATACGAAATATCGCCTAAAGCGCGGCGTTAAAAAGATTTGACTAGAGAAAAAGACTTAATTTAGAGACAGTTCCAGTATAGAGCTTACTTTAGGGCCTCATGCGGCAAAAATCAAACAGACAGAAAATTTATCAAAATATCACTAAATCGCAAAGCCCAGCACTATCGTCCTTTTTGCTAGCCCGATGCGGAAAGACATTCACATCGGGACTCTCAAAATCGGAGAGACTTCCGTTGAGGCAGACGGCCTTAACGGTAACTTTTCGCTAACACCAAGAAACTATTTCGCCAATTTGTAATGGTAGTCAAGGGTCTCACCAAATATCGTAGCGGCAAAGTATGAGTGCGTAGTTCTAAAGGGCCAGAAGGGCTTCCTTCCTTCCTTCCTTCCTTCCTTCCTTCTATCTCTTTATTTTATCAGATACTCCTTTCTTCTCTCTCGCCTAAGCTGACTACTTTCCCTACTAGACCACTTGCTAAGAAGCTCCAAACGTAAGTGAAATACTATTTCAATTTCACTGAGCTCGAGACCTCTTGACCCCCACTATTTACATTATTTAGGCGCTGGCGGAACCGTGACAAAATATCGAACTTCGCACGTATTAGTTGCTTAAGGGGTTTTCGCGGTGAGGATCATCGCTAAGCACGAAGTTGACCGAATCTGTCGGCGGCACGTTCGGGAGTCTTCGGGTGCTGCGGTCCGTTCGTAGGCCAGGGAGCGCGGGAGTCCGCGGTGCTGGCTACTCTTCCTCCCTGTCTTCGGCGGTACCTTGGCATGAGCCCGCCGTAGATATTCTCGCGGCCCTGCGGCAGGACGAGGAGGACACGTCAACTCCTGGTCGGCGGCGAGGGCGGCGTCGATCGTAGGGCGTCCCAGCTGGACGGCCGGCAGACGAGAGTACGAGCCCCATCCCGGGTACTCTGGACTCTCCTGATCCTCTGGGTGCAGCATCCTCTCCTTGTGAAGCGGCGGCAGTCGGTCTCCAAAGGTCACCAAAAATCAGCGCCTCTTTCCTCCCTTCCCCCGTTGCTCGACGTTGTTCCACCAGCTCTCACCAAACGGTGGCACCAAAGCGTGATACAGTACACCAAAGAAAGAAAAAGAAAAAGAAAGCAAGCAGAGTGCAAATAAAACTAAGCAAAGAAACATTAAAGCGGACGATAGGCGGGTTACTTAATACTAAGGAATCTGTGCGCCTTAACCTAGGACTGACGTTTGGAGCGTTAATCAATTAATCCCTACAGCCCTAGTCTTGCAGATCGTTTGTGGCGTGGATTGTCAAAAATTCACATCACAATATATTAAGTAATATATATGTGTTTGTAACCAATACATCCCAGAATATTCGCATCACGGTAGTAATTAGATCCCGCTAATCCGAATAACATTAAAGAACAAGTAATAACAATTCGTACGCACCGCGACGCCCGATTCTTCCGCACCTCTTAGGCCCCTGACGGTAACCATGCTGACGGGTATATGTATAAACGGCGAAATTTGACGATTCGAGCATTCTATCCCCTGAGCTAGCTAGCTTACCTTTAGTAAAGCAGCGAGCAAACCGTCTCGGGCAAGCAGGCAAACCGTCCCACTTGACCATAATCTGTAAAGGTACTTCTACTCTTATAATCGAGCAAACCGTCTCTTCTGCCAGATAGAATCCATCTCTGCATTTCAGTTGGGCCGTCACTTTGACAAGTTTGATCATTGTGCCGTTTCCGCTATGCATGCCAACCTAACTTCATTTAAAGATCTACATAACTGGCTACTCTGCGAATGAGACTTTTCTCACCTCGCCGAGATAGCGACGTTGTTTTAGAAAGGACTACGTCTACCTGTGATCACGAGTTCCATAATGGAAGACTGCTCAGCAGCACGACGCTTATCTTTTAACGAGTCAACTCTGTAATCAAATTTCGCCAGTCGGAGGCTGCTTTCAGACACGATTCCATTTTTTTATTTATACAATCACAACAATAGTCGAGATAGGATCACACGAATAATAGAGAAACCTATTATTCCCGTTCCCGACAGATGTATCGTGTAGATAAACTGCGTCTAATCATCGTATCGATACAATTGAATTTCCGATCACTAATCTTCTGTATATGTATACCATTTATAATAACTGCTACTTTTCGCTTACGCTTATATCTATTCTTCGCTTGCTAACATCCAGTATTCTCTAGGCTGGACCTGCACTAACCCTTTCTTTATTCCGTTGTAGGAGAATATACTTTTCTTTTGTAATTTGTAAAACAAAGTCTCACTTTCATTTCTTTTGTTCCGCCTGATATCTTTCTTAACTAAATTTCAACTAAATTCCTAACAGTTGATTCTGGCTCGAATCCGCCTTTCTGGCACGATTCGGAAAACTACATCGTGCGAATAAGGTTACAGTATATATAAATGTATCGAAAATTATTTATAAAATATGCAGTTACCATTCAAAAATACAGAGTTGTCTCATTTTAAGTGGAACGGTGAAGTAGTTTGGAATCTATTGATTTTCAAGGTAATATTCAATGTTTTTTTAACCTAACCTAACCAAACCAAACTACCTCGAGACACTTATTTAGCATCTATTTGGCTGAGATTCTGGATCTGTAATTCTCTTGGCATACAAAATTTGAATTTTTTGAGGCTTCACAGCATTTGTTGAATATTTCTTTTGCTTAGTCCAATAGTTTTGACAATACATAATATTGAAAAACTATTTTAAAGATCGGATATTTAATATTTTGACTTTGAAGATGTCAGTTGCGCCAATTTTGAGCGAAAGAAAATTGTGTCTCTAGTGAGCTTCCTTAAGTTCAGGATTAGTCAAGTACACGCGTGCTCGATTGATTTTTCAACATCGAATTTTTTTTTAAGTGAAGCCCCATGGAGAAAAACTTTGTTGTGCAATTTGAATTTGATTTTTCTTGAGAAATGATTGCCTTTTCAGTTGTACCACGATTTTTGTTCCACCCTTATATAATCTTTCAATTGGATTCCAACACGGGACCTTTCGATTATCGATCGTCTGGTCTGACCACTGAGCTGTGCCAGCCACTTGCTACATTCTGTCCGAATTGCTCTCTTTATTTAATTTCCATTTTTATCAAATTCTTGTGTATGTATTTTCAATAAATAGTCATAAAGAATTATACAAAGTTTTGTTAAGATCGGTTAAGTCGTTTGTTTCTACAATAATTTCAATTTTAAGCATCAATGAGAGTTCCAAGTTTTCAAAGACTATTGTAACAAGGTGCAAAATTGCATGTATTATTGTTCTACAGTATGTATCAAGTAGCCTTATCACATAGAAATAAAAACGGGAACAAGACTGGCAATGGGAATAGAAACGGAGACAACTTTTTTGTACATTTTGCGAATGGACGCAGAATAACAATAGCAAAATGTCTGGTTCCAGGTCGCTCGGTCATATACTCAAGTCAAAAGTGACTCGATATAAGCTTTTTACGTTAAGATCAAAGCGTCACGTAATGGAAGCTAGCGTAACTATTGAAGAACTTCCACAGTATAAAGAAGCAAACAGGGGTATAATTGCGAGCTCTTTAGAAAACCAGAGAAGGTTCCAAAGCCGGGTGTACGTTTTGAAAAATGCGTGGTATTCCATTCTTAAGAAGAAATTAATCGGGAAACTATCTGAGAACGCATGAGACATAATTCATTTGGTATAACGCAATTATACCGAGATGTTAACGCTACTTTGAAATATCTTTGCCGAAGTTCTCAATTAATGTGCATTGCATTCGAGGTTAGTTAGAATCGGATAACATTCTCCACCCAACATTTCTGCCCCCTTTTCCTCGCTGTCCTTCTCTTGTTCGGTTTTGCTCTCTTTACGTATCTGTTTCAATTTATTTACCCCTTCACTTTTTTTTTCATTTCTGCTTCTATCTTTCTACCTGGTACTCTCATTTCTAGCTAGAGAAGAAAGCAACTCTCGCACTAGATAGTTATATGCCCTCTGAATGCTTGCTCTGAACGAATCTTATCAAAGCAAAATGAAAGAAGACTTGACTCCTTGGTTAATTTAGTAATTCGTAATAGAAATGCATATTACGTATGGATGGAATTTTAATTATCCAGAAAATAAAATGCGAGGAAAATACATGTTTGTAGTTATCTCATGATCGAATATGAGAGAATCGATTAAGAACGGTTCTTAACCATACTGGAGGATCGGAGCCTAGGATCGAAGAAAAACAAGGAATCCTATGTGCGTATGTACCATTAACCCAACTGTGGGTCAGCCTAAGCTCAAGAAACGACAATGCTTGTCTCAAATAACGATTCCAGGCATCGACCAATGGTTAGCATAATAACATAAAGTCGGTAATAGGTCGATTGTTTCGCCAATACTGAGGCCAACCTTGTTTTGCCATTGGCTCACTTGTAGATCTATTATTTGACCAGAACTCAAAAAAAATATAGAAAATTGGTACTTTTTACATATTTACTACCTTGTTAACCCTTAAGAGTCCGGTTTTGTTTGGTTCTTGTAGTTGAGGAGAAGCTTTACTGACCCTAGAAAATGAAGACCTAGGTAGAAAAATTAGTTTGCAAAAAAATGATTTTTTTGTTTATCCAAACTATCCCTTTCCAACAGCTCCAAGTCTAAACAATTTCTATTGAGCAACATCTAGTTCCTAAAGTTTTCAGGTTGAGGATGTCATAAGGGATATTTGTGGTCTCTCATTACGCGTCTAAAGTCAAAAATAAAAAATTGAATATGGTGGACCCAAAATAGCCGTCTTAAAAATCGAAATTCTTCAATCCACATAAACCTTAGTTTACCTTAAGCTGCGAGATCGCTCATTCTGAATTTCAGGTTACAATTTCGTAGTGACATTTGATTATTATTCTGAAATCTATAAAAAAAAAAAAATATTATTCTGAAATGTGTTTCCTCTTTCAGCCGCCAACATATCGTCAATGTTGCACAGATTTCACCACGAGGAGGTCGACGAATGGTGCCGGTCACTGCTACAATAATAATCCCGGTATTGAAATCCATTTTTGTTACATACATTTCGAATTTTTAAATATTGACATCAGATTGTAATCAAACACATAAAAACCCCCTGACACTCCAATTACTTGTCCAATATCTCTAGCTGGATATGTTTGGGCGTTAATGGGTTAATATATTAGGTGTATGTACAAATTAATTCTTGGTGTCAAAGTTTAATAAATGACGACACCTATTCAAATTTTAATTGTTTCTCCACTGTAGGGTAACATTAAAGCACCATCCTTAAGTTTTGAAATAAAGTATAATAGTTGACAGTGTTCCTGATATAACATAAAAAAACAATAGTAAAAGCTATGCCATTCAAAAAGCAACATTTTAAGCTCTGCCTTCTTTTCGTATTCCAACTGAAGGAAAATGCTACTGGGGCTAAGGAAATGATTTGTTACACCATAGGTGAAAAGGCTATTTCTTATAGTAAGTGTAAAAAGTGGTTCAGAACATTTAAGGATTAAAATTTCAATCTTCAGAAAAAACCAACCTTTTTCTGAAGGGAGATTCGACAGTTTCCTGCGAGATGACGTAAAAATGTAAAAAGTAATGGGGATTATTTTGAAGGTTAAGTAATTGTTCGTTTTTTTTTTCGTAAATAAGACTCAAAATTATGCAAAAAAAAACGAGAATTAATTTAAACACCCAATAAATAAACACAATTGCGATAATGTTAATATTATACATATAATAAAAAAAATAAAAAAAATTGTGTGTGGCGGCTGGGGGCGGGGGGTTGTTACTTGTCGTTGGTGGCTGCACGTATCCATTCGGTACTCGGGAGGGGTTTTGAACCCATCATTGTCGGAATGTTCAAAGTTAGGATGCAATAAAATTGAAAATATAATAAAAAAGAAAATTTTAATTTTCTATCAGATTTGAATTTGGAGACAGTAACATTATAATTTATTTGAATCAGAATACTCCACTGCTACGTTAATATTCCTAACGGTCTGAATCTCATCTTCAGGATTACGCAAGATACTGACAGAAATATTCGATACAACGTCTTGGGCTTTTCAGCATAATCCCTTTGATAAAAGGAAACTTTGTAGGGGACTATATATACACAAATTGAAAAATCCATTTCGCTTTAAGTTCATGTTCAAATTGAATGTTCTGCGAAGCTTTAGTAGTGGTACCGTTTCCAGGGGTGGGGAGGTTGCGGAAAAATAAGCGGCAAAGTGTAAGGAGTAAGCTCAGAGAATACAGACAAGCCGGGAAAAGGAGAGTAGAAAGTGTAACGTGATTAAACGAATAGCAAACATTAGAATGAGGATATGGACATGGACGAGCATAATAATAAAAATGTGGATTAGAGTGTGACCAAGAAGGGCATTCCTCCCATTCTTTCTCTAAATTACATTCATGCGGGGTTGGGTATAGCGAGGGCTCCTACGGGAAGGAGAGGAATAGCAAACCTGGAGTTTCTAGGGATTTCAGAGGATGGTGAAGAGCGGGAGGTCCCCGTACTCTCCTAGTCATGCCAGGAACACGGGGTAAATGGGATCTCGCGAATATTGATTCCCGGGGGATGCGCGCGCTGCGAGACTGAAGGTAACAAATACCTATAAGGTATATATATACATATACGGACTGGAGTTGAAACGATAAGAAGAGCCTTAGCTTTTTATGAGCTCTAAAATTAAATCCATTAGCGAACTTTAGTGTAACTAGAAAATTACCTTTTGTTAATTCGAATTTAGAAGCAATGAGTTTTACCAGCCGTTACCAAGATCTTTTCGCTTAACTTAACTCAATGGTTACTCATGTTTCACGAATTGTAGTGTTCTCCTATTTTTAATCAACGTCGCTTGTGCGATTGTTAAAGTATTTCCTCCCAGATCTTTATATTGACATGGAAACTAGCCAAATGCTCTTCTAAAGTACCAAAACTGCTCTCATCTTGTTTTAATGCACAATGACTTCAACTTATGGATTCAATAATACCTAAATAATATATTATAATCAGTGAATGTATTCTTTTAAAATAATGTTATTATTGCTTTATTCATCTGATTCTCATCTTAAATTCATAGAATCATTTGTCTACTTCAAAAACAAAAATATAAAACTATTTGTTATACGTAATAAGATCCTTGCGAAAATGTGAATACTAATGTATTTAAAAAGTTTATTCATGATGTAATATTTTTATTTTAAATTACATTCTAAAATGGAATAACTGAATGTCGAGTCGACGATATCAACTGGAGTGTATTGCGGCTACAAGTGGTCGGATGTGCTTTGGCAGGGATGACCAAATGGCTGACTTAACAACGACTCCTACTACTGGCTAGGAATTCTGTCGGCCCGTACCTAGAGCTATACTTTCACAGAATCTAGTAGGTAGTACTTTCTCAGTGTTGCCAACATGATCTCTAGAGTCTTACCAGCGAGCGATTTACTTTCAAGAAGTCAAGTGTCCTCAGCACTTGAGTGTCGGGTACCGAAAAGTGGGCTGGAGGAGCCAATAATGTTAATGTCCGAAGTATCCCAAAACTACTTAAACCTAATAAATTTGACTAGTTGCAATGGGCTGCTTGTAGTATATGATATGACTATAATAAAACCGCTGAAATTACTTTTTTTCAATCCCAAATGATAGTTCTCATATTTTCCGATAATCTTATCCATTCTTATCAGCGTATGATGATAGATCTGCGGCGGACAAGTACAAAAGGCAGGTTAAAGGATAATAGGGAGAATAAAACAGCAACGGTGATGTTGGTTTTCGAGAAGTCTAGATAAGTCGGAAAAAGTCCGGAGGCATATACGAATGGGATTACGAATGACAACAAGAGACTGTGTCAGTTATTTTTCTCCGTCCTTAGTCAGTTCGAGGCGGTGTTTAATTGCAAAGGAGGCGCAGTGGTCATCAACATCACAGAAAGAGAATGGGAAATTGGAGTATAACCCCGAGACTGAAATTAGCAAAGGTGTGAATATCGTACAGATAGAGATAGCGAGAAAAGAGGATAAAGATAAAGGTATATTTTATTGCAATGCATGAAGCTAGGCTTCATTTGGTTTCTAAGTAAACTGTAAATTATCACATTATGACTAAGCCCTAATTGCGTGTGTAAAAAACGTAAGATGTTGATAGGATACACCGCTTTGACTTAAGACGAAAATTAAACAGCAGTAAACCTACGCAACGTGTCCAGTGTAAACTCCATGGATAACGTGACTCGATTAACGGAAACCGAAGTTATTGAGGACTGCTTCACACAGAAACAATTGGTTTCGAGACGGCATCAAACCTGCAATCTCCCGCTTGTCACAATACTATTATTCGCTTATACTAACTAGTAGATCATATCATCAAGAGAGGATTAGAGAAAGCAAGCGAATAGCAGAACAAAGGTCACGCACAACGTAGAGCGGAATAAATATCGTGAACTGAAAAGGGAGATGACAATATCGTAAAACCGAATGAGAACGTTCATTCTCTGAGAGGAGCAAAGAAAAGTGCGTATATGCTGAAATTTAAAATGAAGGTGAAGGCGAATGACAGAATTTAGGTGTCACGTCTCACAGTCACCGGGTTCCCGTACCTTGCTTCCAGAACTTCGTTCACTCCTACCTTGGGTAGCTTGAGAGGACCTCCGCCCTGCGTAAATCTGTACCTACTTCGATACTACAACTCAACTCCACCCACTCCACTCCACCCTAGTTCACTCTACTCCATTCCACTCCAATCCACTATACTCCATTCTATTCTACACTATTCTAATCCATTCTATTCTACTTAACTTTGCTCCACTCCACTCCGCTCCGCTCTGCTTTGCTCTGCTCTACTATACATTAGTCTATACTCTGCCTTTACTCTACTCCACATGGCCTATATTGCCCAACTTGTTTCCTTGCTAGTTTGCCTGTGTGCCTGCGTACCAACACACATTCCTGTTTCCCACATATACCTAGTACTACTACTCTTATTGCTACTACTATCATTACTACTACTACACTACTACACAACTCTGCTACTGTTACTATACTAGAGCACTTCATGAATGAAAGCCACGTGCCGAGTACGTGTTTACACCCTGACCCGTGGTCGCATCGTCCGACTAATTATCCTCGTGGTTGATCTGGGGTTCTCACCACGTTGCGTGCTGTCCCGAACAGCTGCTAAAGTTTAAAGGCTACTAGTTCACCGTGTACAAAAACTACCCGCTGAGATAGTCATGTTCATGTTTATACTCTGTTTTCCTTGCCTTTTAATGAAAGTAGTTAGAATTTGGACACATAAAACAATTCATGGCGCTATTTTATTGTTTTTCACTGAAATCTGATTAATTCCAGTTAATCGGAATTTATTTTTGATTTGAATACAATTTTGTACAACCTGCTACTATTCTATAAAGTTCTTTATCATAAGATTTAATCACGAGAGAATTATGCAAGCAATTTCTTACAAGCATAATGACGCACAATATTAATTTTTTAGTTTATCGAAAATGAAATAATGTCTCCGGATTAGCGAGAACGACAATGGATATTGCGCGATATGTTCATTTCTGGAATTAAAAAGGTTAATAATTATCGTTTATACAGACTGTGACATCTAAAGAATTTTTGTTAGATATAAACGTGTTAATTATTCAATATAAAATTGGAACACAATATAAATCAGAGCGATTGTGTGCAGTAGTAAACAGTTTTAAGAACGAAAGGAGTGCATGAAAAGATGGGAAAAGAATTGTGGAAGTCAGGGGGTATGGAAGGGAGGAAGGGAGAAGGGAGGTAGGAAAGAATCACATAAAGTGAAAGGAAGGAGCAAAGTCCAAAGGATTATAAAATATTAATCAAACTCAATAAAAAACACGGGAATAATTCGATTTGGTATTAATAGATACATTGTTGTCTTGTAATAATGAATAGTAGAGAAAGCATTTCGACCAAATATCAATATTTCAAGTACCCTAATCAGTTTGGCCTTATAGTGCGTACCCGTTCAGTAGAATATTTTGGCATCCACACAATTGGCTAAACATTCGTTTGAGCGCAACATGGATATACTAGCACAATATACGGGAGACTTGCGTCGCTTGAAACACGAAGGAATTATAATTAATGTTATCGATGACTCTTACAAAATTTTCTTATGAAATTAAGGTCACTTTTCTTTAAAACAACGTTACACCTAGTCAGGCATTTACAATTTATTGACTACAAATAGATGGTAGATTATACGGTTTTATTTCATTCGATACCGTGTTTCAACTGACACCGGCCTCTCCTACGTACATATCACTATTGTTAGCAAAAGAAGAGAATAAAATAAAATGCAAGCAAAGCTGATTTGTGTAGGGAAAAATGAGAAAGAGCGGTGGAGTAACTGAGACGAGAGAGTGGCAAGATACGTGACGTGGGGGAAGAAGATAGCAGTCATCTGCGATTCGACAGTTGCGTGGTCCTGAGTTCCGTGGTTCCGCGAAGCAGCAACGAAGTAAACTACGACGCGGGCCATCCGCGTTCCCGTTAGCACTGCGCATGAAGGAGATTGCAAATCTTAGTCTGTTGTAGAGATAGCGGCCAGGTAGAGTTTGGGTAGTGGAGTGGATCATTCCGCGCACTGCACCGATGGCAACTATCGCAGCAGCACGCACCGCGCACATCGAACGCAACCACGAGCATCCAACGTAGCGATACACCTTCTACCTACTCCAACCTCTCGATAGTAAAGCGCCAACCGCGTGTCCACATTTGTACGAGGGAGCGACAGGTTCGACAACTCACTTGTCGTTCCGGTCAGTGATAAACTAGTGCGACCACGTGTGTTCTTGTGTTTGACTGGGATATCACATCCTCTGAATGCAACTCCAGAAGTCACTGTGTGCGTGTTCTGTTTTGTCTCTACCTCAGCCATTCGCTGTGTCTATATTTTCGACCATTTTCATTTTTTCCTTATAAATTTCGCAGTTTCCCTTTTCTTTCTTTCACTAATCAATTTGGATTTTTATTAAAATTTGTTTTCTGTTTCTTTGTTATCGGTTAACATAACTTCTGAAATTTCATTGACCTCACCGACATCTTACTAAGATTATATTAAAGTGAATCAAAGTCGATATAGATCATATAACTCAAATACAGTGATTTTATGAAGATTATCCTATAGATATACTGAAAATAATTGCCTCGTGATTTTAAAAGCGTTTTAACCAAACTCCTATTAAAATAACGACGAACGATGTTAAGTGACAATAAAAAGTGAATTGATACACCTTCTTTTTAACGCAATTACATAATTCATTGTGATTGCCTTTTAATCAGCTGAATTACTGTGTTGCGTTGATTTATAAATTTTGTGATAAATTTACCTTGCATCTATAAATAAATCTTTAACTTTGAACCAATTGATGCCATTTAGACCGCTCAAATACGCATTGATTCGAAATCGCATAAAATCACAGTGTATAATTTACAGACCGATATATACTACATTACAAAGTGAACATTCCAGATATCTGTAATTCGCTCGCGGTAAATTAATCGTTCGCACTGAGTTTCCTTAGCATAAGTATTTAAAAAAATATCGTTTAAAAATAACTTAGGATCTTGGTGAAGGAAAGTAATCCATTATAAATTAATATGAACATGAACTCAGAAGTGATTGATAAACAAAATTCACGATATAATATAACAATCAATATTAGTGCTAAGAAGAGCATACTAACTCTAAGCAAAGTAAATGACGAATAATCTCATGTATGCATGGTCCTATAAATTCTTCATTTGGGGTAATTTCATTTACACAGTTTAGTGTTAACTTTAAGCTTTAACGTAAACCTTAGAAGAATTTTTACATAGAAATTTATACGAAATAAGATACTCGCATATATACCGTACATTCGCGCATGGAACTTCATAATACTAATATTATTTAAAGAGTTTATTAATCTACTGCTGTAAGCATATACGTTTTAGGAGCATATCGTATATGAACACGCTAAACCCATAATCACATAAATTATAGTGAAAATCACAAGAATCATGTCGCGCTGGTTATCTAGTTGATTACATTCGATCAAGTGTAATCTGACGCTCTAGTGGACTCAGTAGAAACACATAAGCAAGAACAAAAGTAGTTGAAAAAATATTAAAGAAGGTGCGAAAGATATAAGTATCGTCCGATGTGTACCACTTTTAGTACTTAGCGCGAGAACGTTTCGATAGGAATTAAAAAATTTGGCTCGGTGCAGATGCGCCTTAACCTTTCCGAACATACGATGAGCAACGATATTGTCAATGCTATTGCAATCAGTTTGTTCGGTACTGGTTCGATATTCTGTGTCGGTGTGTGTTGAAACGGTTTTGATTTTCACGAGGACCTCGTTCCAGGAGACGAAAAGAAGAGGAGCGACAGCATGGATGCAAGATACTCAGTGCTTAGCGGTGATCTTGACGTATGCAGAATGTTCGAGCAGTACACCTACAAGGTAAACCATTTTGTAAGCATGCTACATTTATTTATAGGGCTATAAGAATTCTTATGTTCAAGTTAACAGCGTTTTGGTTGGTGTGGCATTAATGTAGCACGCCTAATAAAAATGTTAAAGCATGAAAGATGTTTCAGAACGGTCTGGCGTTTATCTCTTCGATCTCAATTAAATGCTTCCCATTTTAATCGAGTATTAATCATGTTTTTACATTGATTTTCAACTCATCGAAGTCTCCTTGTGAACCTGATAAAGTCGCTCTGCGCGGACGCTGTGATACTTCTGTTAAAAAGATTTTTAATCTTAGCAAAGTATCGGACACGTTGAGCGACTTGATCCAGACTTTGTCGAGACTTCAATCAGGCGAAAATCAATATAAAAACTGAAATAATAATCAATTGAGAAGGAAGTATTTGATCGAGATCAAAGAGATATACGCGAAAGATATGATATAAATTTTGGCCTTTTTTAACTCCCCGCTGTTATATGCTGGAAGCTGAAGCAGGAGTTATAATGCTAAAACTGTTTTAGAACACACAAACTGTTAGTGACACAGTTACAAATAATCTTAATATATTTTAAAGTTTATCGAAGCTTAATACAATTTCGTTATTCCTGCAGTGAAAATCACATTATTTGCGATGCCGAGTGTTCTCATAGTCTATTAAATTTTAAACCTATTCTAGCTCATCAACAAACTTTGATACATTTCATGTAAAATACTAAAACTGCAATGCAACGTGGAGAATAGCCTCTTTACTGATTTATAGACACATAAGACTCAAACAAGAAAAATATTCATGGGGATAGCTTTTTTTTATTGTTATGTCATCATCCCACTATTCTTTAGCTGGTGGTCGATAAATCGTATTGATGGCACTCGCTCGTACAAGAGACTCAATAAGACACAATTATCAGGCTGTTCAGCAACTCAAATACTTTATTACTTATATACGTGTTTGTGACATACATTGAACAAATCTGACTTATAAAATATCCTTTTTTTTACAGACTGTATGCTCAAATGGTTATTACTAATATTTTTTATCGCATTTATAAAAAAATTAATTGACTGAATTTAATCATCTTACGTTCGTCATGCACACCGATTATATTCTATTTTTAATTATAGTTTGTATATAAAAAAAGATGACTATGTTAAGCGTTACTTATAGAGATGAGTATTACAGTCGAGTCACGTTAAAAGGCTGCTTTCTCACTTTTCAACGTCAAGCGCTCGCTCCACCAAACTTATTTAACAATGGGTTGACTATTTGTGTTCAGACTCCCGATACAAGGTACCTTCTCGCGTCAAACGGATTAGTAGTACAAGACGGATAACTCAGAAAACCAGATTCTTCATAGGTCAGATTCGGTCATCACGGCAATGGTATCTGACTGAACAGTCACATACTGACCAATTTTAGCCAATAAGGGATCTGATTTTTCGAGTTATTAATCTTGTACGACTAATTCGTTTGAGGTGGGAAGGTACCTAGAAGGCCACTTGAAGAAATGGGGGTACATTTTATAACGCTTGGACAAGTGACGGGCTTTACAACGAGAGTGGATGGAAAAATCGTTCCAGTGAGGAACCGTTATTTCTTAGAGTGTTATTCCCCTATGCCCTCAGGAGTTTTATAGGGAAACTTGATTGTATGAATTCAACTTTATTTATAGTGCTGGATATTTAAGGATGCCTCGGTACTGTTATTACTGGTCCGCCATATCTAAATTTAACTCCATCTAAAATATATCTTGAAAGTATCATCGTCCTACAAGTTACGACGAATCAATTCATTGGTTCCAATTAAGTAAAAAATCGAAGTAAAATTATTTTAAGTGCAAACAAAAAGTATACGAATTATTTGAAGAGGAGGCGGGCGTGACTAGGATGTATAGAAAATGAATCTTTTTAATATTGTGCTGCATCCACAAGTATTAAAATCAGACAAGAGAGCCTATAATAAACATTTATATGTCTATTATAGTCTCAAGGTTTTATCTACTCACATACAGAGCCAAGTCTTAATACAGTAAATAAAGACTCCTTTGAGAGACCTTACCTGCTATTCTTCAAACATTGTGAACACTTGATAGTAATTTATAAACTATGCAACTATGATAATTATCATAATAATTAAATTAATTAATAAGGAATATTATAAATATATTCACATTCCAACAAAAGAAATACTGCACAATAAATGTCAATAATCATATCGAATATGTTGCGGTAGGGCTGTTCAACTCTTGGGTCATAAACTCCGCTACGGTTTTGAGGAAATTCAGATTTTCTAAACAATTGCAATAGTCGTGCAATTAAATGGTAATCATGTATTGAGCGGTGCGGTAGCATGGTAAGATTCTTGAGAGTCCTCAAAGGAGAGTCGTAGTGTTGGCGAACTTCGACGTGACGCTGCTGCCCCGTGTACTGAAAAGTTCTAGGAATATGCGTGATGCAAGGACTATCATTCTGCATGCTTGTATAACGTCCCGCCTTAGTGGTACTGAGCAGCTTACTACTTTCAAGTAAAAACATCCTCTTTACACTTTTCGATGCAGGACATAAAACTACCTGGAATGCGATGTAGGGACCGAGATTTTATCGGAACACTTCGAATGAGCGAAACCAGTCAAGTGACAATGCTCTCTATTGGAAGATATTACGGTAGGGAGATTGGTCTCATCTACATAATTTACGCACACATGAAAAATCGATTATGGTTCCATCTTAACTCCAGACGTGGAAATGGGTTTCATCTCCGAGCCGATCTAGTCTAGAGACTAATGAAATTTGATCGCAATTTATTCGTACAGTATAAATTTCTGAAAGCTGTATCTAATTTAGTATACTCTATGTCTACGAAATAACGAATCTTTGTGTTCGGTATCTGTACTGATGGAGATGTGTAAAACTGTTTGTATATTTTGTCCCTGGTACCCCCCGTGAACATGCAATGGTCATGCAGCGAATTACTCTGGTCGTACGTGCTTTTCCTCGATAACTTAAGAAAGTGCAAGTTTTTGTAACAAAATGATAAGTGGCACAAAACTCAAATGAACAAAATGTTTAGGTAATCACGATTTCTTCGGGCGGTAGAAAACGAAACATAAATAATTGAAAAAGTGGAAGTTTCAAGTTATTTAATATAAGCTCAATAAATTTCTCGAAATTTGTAAAAGGCGACTAACCGGCAGCGACCATGTATAAAATCGAAGTATCGTATCGGTAACGTCGCACAACGTATTCAGCACATTGTTATGTGTGATTCCATTCGAAATCCAAAGAAGGAAAAAGATCTGCAGCCTCGAAATTCGGCAATGCGCGAATGAATATCGCTACAGACTTTTGTATATCGCAACTTCGATCTAGACGCTATTCAGTCATTCAAACTGATTACAATGCGCATTCTATCAAACCAGACCGATCGCCGGTTAAGCAATAGCGTAACAAAACTCAGCCGACGTCATGACAGTTCCTATTTTCATTTTTTTATATTAAAATTAATTTTTTATATTTAAATGAAATTATTTTCTTATCAAGAGACTCGGTAAAATCTCGCGCTAAATACAGGCAACCCGCCGTACAGGGCATGACCCGCCGAGACCCTTTACTTAAAGCATCTGTTGTATCAGTGTATCGACTCAAATATCTGATGAACGGCTGTATGTGAGAAAAATGTATTGATACATTCACTGCAGAAATCAAGGGTTCCGAATTGATCGCCACCAAATTCAATACGATTAGTGTACGGGATTAGGACGTATTCACATGGCGAGCGAGATGATTTTATTTCAGGTCCGTCGTCGTCGTCGTCGTCGTCTTCACACATCCATCTACTTTTTTACACGACAGATGGCGCTGACTGCTTTGCCTTCTTTACCTATTTATACTTTTGGATGGTGTTGGTAATTTACGAATACACAAACAATAAAATACATTTTGTACGTGAAGCTACCGTTTACACAGAATTTCCAGTTAATATGAGGCTGCTTTCACAATAGTACCAAGTAATTATCAAGGAATTATCAAGAATTATCAAGGCTTTCATGTGAAGCACGTATGTATGGGTGTGTCTCTGTGCGTGCTTCGACATAGTTCCTCGTATTTTAGGTGACAGTTTTTAGAGATATAGGATGTTCAGGTGTGTCTCTTCGTAGTTCCCTGTACCTAGGTACTGGATGTGGAATTCCAAGCTGTCCAGGTGTTCCTCTCCGTAGTTTTCTGTACCTAGGTGTCGCATGTAAAAGTCCAGGGTGTCCAGGTGTTCCATTCCGTAGTTTCCTATATCTACGTGTTAAATGTGGAAGTCCAGGGCGTCCAGGTATTCCTCTCCGTAGTTTCTTGAATCCAGGTGTCGAATATGGAAGTTCAGGGCGTCCAGGTGTTCCGCTCCGTAGTTTCTTGTATCTAGGTATCGAACGTAGAAGTGCAGAGTGTTCAGAAAAATGTGCCACGAGTGACGCTTTGGCGCTTCGCTCAAACTATAGTATCCTCTCTGTTGTTCGCACGGCCTGAAGTACGCAAATAATCCGGCACACTCTCCTCTCTTACGTTTACTACACGGCTTCAACAAGCTGGACACCATTAAAGACGCTTATATGCGTTGAAGATTACATGTTCTTTAAAAATGTATCTTTATGCGTTTCTAAAAAAAAGGGACTTACAAATTAAACTTATATGCCATTAAACATTTTCGACAACGTTATATATTTTTCTGATTAGCGACATCATAATGCATTTACATTTTAGGTATATGACAATATAGATTTCAGTGCTTAGAGCTTCTATGTTCCGTTGAGCAACATATCATATTTTTGAGGCCAAGTACATAAGTCACTACATGTTTGCCTATTATATGATCTAGCACTGGCCCATCATTTTAATTGTATTTTCAAAATTTTCTATAACGTTTTCACTACTCTTTTACATGACTACTGCTTCCCGTAGTTGATTATAGTGTAATGGTCATTTAATAGTTAATAAAACTTTAGGTGATTCCTTATCGAGTATTACTTGGCGAGTTCGTGCATTTCTTGACATAAATTTGTGTTCATTATGCCAGTCATTAAACTCAAAACTAATGTCAACTTTCTATATAGAGCTTATTAACAATGACTGGTCAAAAATAATCAGGATTAAAGCTTAATAACAAACATGTAGTTTTAGGATACTATTCGTACGATACGTTCAAAATAAGTACTTTGGAATTCCTGGCACGGACCCGCCAAGTAGTACTCGATAAGGAATCAGCTAAAGTTTTATTAATTATTAAATAACCATTAAATCATAATCAACTACGAGAAGCAGTAGTAATGTAAAAGAGTACTGAAAACGTTATAGGAAATTTTGAAAATACAATTAAAATGATGGGCTAGTGCTAGATCATATAATAGGCAAACATGTAGTGACCTATGCACTTGGCCTCAATAACCTGATATCAATACTTTTTATTAGAGGAATACACAGCACTCCTGTACTTGGCATAGATTTTTACACGTCAGTGTTTTTTTGGGGGATATTATATACTTCCCACAAGGTACGTGATTATTTTTTTAAGTTAATCAAAACTTCTTACATATAATAATGAATTTTATTGTTGAAATGGACGATTTATTTTGCAGTTAACAATCGTCGATCGCGTTAAATTCCATAGGCAGCGTGATGGTACAACCATCACATGGGCCCCCTAATGGAAAAATAGCAATGATGGCGGCGCTATTTAGTTAGTTGTAGGTACACGTTCATTTATCATTCGATAGAAAAGCTTTTCCCTACATCACGAACACGGGGGGGGGGGCATGACTCTGCACAAAAACCGTTATTATTTATGATTGATAGTGCCGTTGAACTCCATTAATAGCCCTGCGACACACGCTTCAATTAATCCAAAAAACCTGTTATTGTTACCAAATTCTATTGATATTACCAATTCTAAAAATTATATTTAAAAAAATCCAGGTAATTAGGTAATAATAGGGAAAATCACTAATCTTTTAACAAATAGTATAAATTAAAATTTATTAAAGTATGGAAAATGCAATCAGAAGAAATTTCAAATATTGTGTTGTGCGATAAGTTTGTTAAAGCGCAAACCATGTTCATATTTTATTTGCCATAGTTTATATTGGATTCTATTCTAGAAGCTTGATCCGCCCCAAATGAAAAATGTAACGCTGTGGCAGATCCAATCCAGATTAAAATATGTCAAATACGCAATTGACGTAATGAAATTGTGTAATTAAAGCAAATATAAAAATTAAGAGCAACGGCATTCCGCCGTTCTTAGGTACATTCTATTTGTAGCATTAGAAGCGGCATTCGAACCTGCGGTTACCCAGGATGCAGGAAGTGAACAAGTGTGACACTCTGCCCAGTAAGCCACCAGTCCATTGTAAAAATGTTGCTTCGATTAACTTTTAACTTAAACATTAGTTTTGTCGAGTGTCTCGACAAAAATAATTTAAGAAATATCATTGCTTTTGATTTATTTCGCTTTTTATTTGATAGGAAACGTTTTAAATACAATTAAAACTGGGGGCTAGTACTAGATCATATAATAGACAGATGTGTAGTGACTTATGTACTTGTCATAGTTTTTTACACGTAAGCCTTTTTGGGAGGATATCAAATATATTTTGCGTGGTCGAAAATGTTTAAAGAAATATGGATTTAATTTATAAGTCGATTTCTTTTAGAAATACAAAAATATACATAAATTTTAAAAGACAATGTAATCTTAATTGTAGATAAGCGTCGTTAATAGTGTCTGGCTTGTCCGACGCCGTGTGGTAAAGGTAAGAGAGGAGAGTGTGCAGGATTATTTACGTACCTCGGGCCAATGCTAAAGCGTCGCTCGTTTCGTCCTTTTCGAAGAGCATTAGTGCGAACGAATCTGGAATATGACGCTAATGTAGCTCTCACAAGGTTTGACGTTTCGTTCACACCGTAGTGCTTGCTTCGTTGCATGCACGGGCCGAGGTTACGTAAACAGATACAATTCACTCTCCTCTCTTACCTCACCGAAAGACGTCCACAAGCAGGACAGCGTTGATGACGTTCAGTTGCAGAACTTCCTTCATCGCTTTGGCTGTATCGCTGGTTGCATGTATTTGACGCAACACTCAACTGTGTATCTCAATCAGCGCCATCTGTTGGGTAGGAAAGTAAATGGGCGTGCGAAAACGACGACGACGACGACGGAAATGGAATAAAACCATCTTGTTCGCTATCTCAATATACCCTGATTTCGTACATTAATAGTATTGATCTTGGTGGCAATCGATTTAGAACCCTTATATAAATTCTTATATCCCTATTCTTATAGTGAATGTATCAAAAACTTTTTTTCATATAAAGCGGTTCACAAGATATTTAATTTCAAACACAGGTATAAGAGTTGAGTCGAGTAAAGAGTCGCGGCGTACTCGGTGATGGATATTCACTAATAAGTAATAAATATTCACAAAACAATCAAAATCATTTGGTCTGTCAAGCTACCGTTCACACTGTATTTTCAAATATTATAAAGCTGCCTTCACAGCAGTATAACATTATTGAGCCTTTAGCCCGCGAGAAATATAAAACCGACATTCTTGTGCAGCGCGCGCGTTTGTGCTTTTACGTAGTTCCTCATATTTTATATGGCAGAATTAGAGATCCAGAATATCTAGGTGTTCTACCCATAGTTTTTTATGCCTGAATATCAGACGAACTTGGAATCGAAGGTCACTTCAGCTTCAAAATTAAATATGTACATGGGCTACGCTCAATTTGAAGGAAGTCTTTCGGATATTAAAATATGTGATTACATGTTAAAAGAAATCTCTTTTCTTCTATTTTGAGGTATGATGCTATTTTATATGATCTATTTGAGCTTCACCTTCCGCAGTAAAATTTGTCTTCCCAGTAGAAGAATTATATATAATATTATCTGACTTAATATTTCTCAAAAACAATGAAGGCGAATATGTGATTATTAATAATGTTATGTGACAGTTTGCAAAAAATATTGAAATACCAAAAAGAAACACTATTCAATGTAAAAAGTGTGCGCCACATGCACGTCCGCAGTAACGATCCGGTAGACGGTATTTATTCTATCCTTATTTTATTTTATCTAGCCGTGTTTCCTATTTCAAATGACATAGTCGGACGAGATTTTTAAATGCAATCTGAGATAAAATTATTATTACATTGCATATGGATCATTCTACGTCAGATTTAAAACCAAATTTTTAATTTTCCTGTAAATTGTTTCCCTTGTTTTTGAGGGGAAAAAAATGACACGTATTTTTTTATTTCAATATGATATGAAGAATTTTCAAAATATCGTTTTTTTAATTTATTGACTCCAAAAAACCCGTTCTTATTTCAATGTATCGTGCATCGTCCACTTTTCGATTAAAAGCAAAGCACTACAGGGCAAAATGTGCAATAGGGTTCAGTTTGAAGTCCACGTTTTAATGGTCGAAAGTTCGGTCGTTTAATAATTGTTATGTGAGAATTTCTTAAACAATTTGTATTATTTCAAATTGAGCATCTTCAAATTGAATAATTTTTTTCTGTAATTTGTTATTATAGCACAGAGAATATTGTCTGGAAATTTGAAAGTAGACCGTTGAATATTTTTTGAATTAAAATTCGTATGTGACCGTGCTCACGATTCGTGCACGGACGGCGCGGGCGAAGCACGGGTTCGAACGTGCTTCGACATTTTCGAGTTACCCCACTATCCTCTGATGCGTTTTTCACCTAGTTGAGATGAATGATACTCAGAGAAATGTTAAAAGGTTTCAGAGTTTTCCACTGTCAAATCGAGAAATGGTCATTTACTTTAATTACAATACTGATTTACATACAATATTACAGAAAATTATATTATTAAATTATTTTACACTTTTTGAAATCTTTTTTCGGAAACTGCTTTTTTTTTCTTGTGCAAGCTGAGAAACTGACGGTTGAGAAAATGAAATAACGAGAATAAGTTTTGATTTTCAATTCGCAATCCCTAACTAGTTCAACACTGTATTTTTCGTTTAGTTTTACAATCATCAAAACGTTTTTTAATAAAATTAGCTGCTTCATCGTAAGATTTCTCGGTTTCGTAGGCAACAGAGATATTAGATAACGTAGGATCGAGGTGGGTCCATTCATAGAACTCCAATGGGGTCGTTATTCAATCATTCGAAGATCTTTGAAAACTGGCTTTCCTTGCTTATCTTTTTAAAACTCTACCTGCCCCATCACAAAGACCCTTGCCGTGAGCTGTAGCTTGGAAATGCCATATTGCAGAGCGATCAGAGTCTTGTTTATGGTAATATATTGTTGAAAAGTGTTTCGAATTTTTGAATTGTTGAGGAGTTCCATCAGAAAAATAAATACAATTCTTTATTATTGGTTGAAAGTTTGAGAGATAATCGTTAAATGCATAAGAAAAAACAAACACTGTCACCGAGTCATATTTCTTACAGTCAAATATTATCACTAATGTTTTATAAATGTACTGTTCAACAATACATTACCATAAACAAGACTTTGGTCGCTCTGCAATACGTAATTAAATGTAAGACTAATCAGTATTGTAATTGCAGTAAATGACCATTTCTTGATTTGACAGTGTTACTCTGGAACTTTTTAACATTTCCCTGAGTATCATCCATCTAAACTAGGTGAAAAACCCATCAGAGGATTGTGGGATAACTCGAAAATGTCCAAGCACGCTGGAATCCGTGCTTCGCCCGCGCCGTCCGCGCGCGAATCATGAGCGCGGTCATATATTATGAATTTTATTTCAAAAAATATTCAACGGTCCACTTTTAAATTTTCAGACAATATTTTCTGTACTATAATAACAAATTACAGAAAAAATTATTCAATTTGAAGTTACCCATTTTGAAGCAATAAAAATTGTTTAAGAAATTGTTGCATAACAATTATTAAACGACCGAATTTTCGACCATTAAAGCATGGACTTTAAAGTGAACCCTTTTGTACATTTTGCCTTGCAGTGCTTTTCTTTTAGTCGAAAAGTGGACGATGCACGATACATTTAAAAAAGAGATTTGTTGGAGTCAATAAATTAAAAAATCGATATTTCGAAAATTCTTCATATCCTATTGAAATAAAAAAAGACGTCAGATTTTTTTTTCTTCTCAAGAACAAGGGAAACAATTTTAAGGAAAATTAAAAAATTTTGTTTTAAATCTGACGTGGAATGACCCATATGTATGTTTCTTTACATTCTCTAATTGTCTCTTCACTTTATATAATTATGGATTGATCATATAGTCCTTTCAGGTGAACTTCACGTTGAATTGAGGACTGCGTTTTCGTTTCGATTCCAGATATATCTGTATAGACTTCTTTATGCACTTCTTAAGAAAACGGGAATTTATATTAAACTTAAATGCCTTTTAAGACTTCCGACGACGTCATAATATATTTCCATTTCAAATCTGAAAAGACGTATGCTTGCAACGAATACACATTTATTTTATATCAATTCAGAATTAGTGTGCCTAAAAATTCAATAACATAATTTGATAAAAAAAACTTGTTATATCCCCTATGACGTATAGTATCGGTTATCATTTCCGAAACAGAATAACATAGCCAACAGTCAATAGAATTGCAAACTCCGCACGTTACCTAGTGCATTACCCGTGTCACCTACCCAGCTGCTTAGTTGCCTCCATTCCTAAGGTCCTAACTATACCTAAGACGATCAGCGAAAAATGACTATATAAGCAGTCAAAGTCATGATACTGATGCTCAGAAAATCGTTTAGCTTCACGCGCAAAAGATCGGACTGCACAATGTCACTCCTGGCTCTAACCATTGGAGTATTAGAACCGGTGTAATATTCGCAATCGGGCCTAGGTACGGATTCGTTATTACATACCCTAGGGAACAAGCTGGATCGGTTACCGGGCAAAATTGAGCTGCATAGACTAGTCTTTTCCAAATCAAATAACGCGTATACTAGATATTTTCTGTTCCAAACAATTTCTTATCGCCGTAACCTCACATATCGTCAGGTTTTGTAATTCAATATCACGATCTCTATCCTGAATTTCTCATAACTGAAACACTGTTAACAACAATAATTTATTAAAACTTACTGATTTACTTATAACAATACATATATCGCAAATTCAAATTTCCTCGCGTATTAAATATGTATTACACGTCCATAAACATTTCAGGGAATATCTCTTCACGTTGGAATAGAAAAGCATGTTTCAACATCTTAAACGAGCAGGTAAACCACCATTGAGTGTATTCTTACCGCTCGAAATTCACTTAAATTTTATTCACATTATCTCTGGTCGATCCTTTTCTTTTACTTACTTCTAAATTTTCGTTATCAAATTTAAAGGCCTCGCTAGCCACTACGGTTTACGTAACACCCCATAAAAACACTTTCGTGTAAAAAACCTCGCAAAGTACAGAAATGCTGTGAATTCCCCACCTTAAAAGGAAATGCCCATATATATTTATATCATGCCTTATTGTTCTACTAACAAAAAATATTCAAATCATATTATAATGCCAAACATATAAGTCACTACATATCTGCGTATTATATGATGTAGTACTAGCTTCTCATTTTAATTCCTATAACGTATTTGCTACTCTTTTGTGTTATTACTGCTTCTTATGGTTAATTATAATTTTATGCTTATTTAATAATTAATAAAATGTTATAGGAAATTCCTTATCGAGTACTTTGAGTACGATACCGCGAATTAATACTCGTATTAAATGACTATAATATTTATGACTAAAGAAATAATATTAATGCATATTTGACTCTTTCCTAGTGGAGTTTTTGCAGAAGATTTATGAATAAAGTTAATATTAATTATAACGTAAAGAGGGCTCTGAATGCAAAAAATAGTCAAATTTTTCGACATAGTGACCAAAAAGATGGTCATTGCATTTTAAAAACTCATCCCAGAAATAGTAAAAGAAATCATATTCCTAGAATCTTATCGATTAGCGAGGATTAATTTTCAAAAGATAGCTTCAAGAAGCAGTCCAAGTAAAAAAAAACATATTGGCCTTTTGCGTTGATTGCGTTGACGAATTAGTCAACCATTATTTCCGGTTTTTCAACACATTGGACGAAAAAGAGTTAACAAATATTGAATAAGATACAGCACAGTGTATCATATTCTTATTCATCATTAGATTATATAATCACAGTTTTTGTCCGTTGTTGGTTTATAATTAGAGTAAAAAAAAACAGCACGTGTCTCTTTTGCTCTTTCATTCAAATTGCGTGACTGTTCTCTCGTACAATATCGTTCGCTACTGCTGCGAACATAAGTCGCGTTACTGCTAGTCAATTCCCACTATACCTACCGATCTACCAACATTAAACATCAGGAAGTTTGGTTGTTCTCTTTAACAGAAGAAAATACATGTTTAGAGAGCGAGCCCCAGTGATTAACCTACCGAACACTGAGAGCGTGTTTAAGTGCTGATATGAATCTATCTTTCAAAAATTTATCTCGAATAAAGAAACTGTACGAAATGGCAAATATAAACCATATAAATTGTTTCATAATCAGATTATTGAAAAAACACTGCGAATAAATCCTTATCATTACAGACAATAATAGTAGACTCAAAATACACAATTCTCAAACCTTAAGCAGCATATTAGTGGACAACAGAGATTAGTGTCTAAAAAATATAGACAGCATAGATATTATAAAAACACGAAAAGATATTGATGGCTTAGACAATAAAGGTAATAAGTAAAGAAATAAATAAGTCCCTCTGTTATTAATATATATCTCAATATAACCTGTGAACTTTGTAAATGTTGTAAATACCACATTGTACAAATTAGTAATCTCCTAGGCACATTTAAACTTAAGATAAAACTGACATGAGTTAAGTCCCGACAGTAATCAATGTAGTTGTTTTCTCTTCATCCCAGGAGAGTTTTACTATACTCCTTTCATAGATACGCATGCGCACACACACCTTAACTGCAGTGAAACACACTTTTCATTAGGCACAATATATTCATATTCGCACGTGAACTATAATTTAAATACTTTTACCTTAGTACCTTTGTTATATTACTTTAAGCAGAACTTAATCTACTTCACGTCCCGGTCGCCATGTTCGAACCTTCGGAGAACGATGTGGTAATAAACCCGATGGGAGCACTCCCCTACCTCGGATGCGAGAAAGTGAAGCTTACTTCGACGGCAGGATGTTAGTTCGATCTTTTCACACATGCGGCGCTCGGAGCGTATGAAGGCTTGATTTGAATGGGCTGGATCCTTTTTATATGCATAAGTACTTATCGCTTTTTAATTTAATAGCTGTAATATAATACAAATATAATACAAGAAAAGAACAGAATCAGCAGTCTGGGAAAATGGCGCCACGTCCCTTTTATATATTCTGAATTAGAAAAAATATTCAATTGCAGTTGTATGCAATAAAAATAAAACTGTTATATCTTCAATATTCCCTCTCTAGAATATTTTTTCCCCGTTCTCATGAAAGAAAATGAAATTATCAAATTGAGCTCAAACTCGTGGAAAGGTCGGACTACGCATAGTGAAGTCGATTTTTTGCAAAACAAACACTAATAGACGCAAATCAAGCCTGTTCTTATCACAATTTTTATAGCCTTTAAAGATTCATGACTCTTGAAGAAGAAAAGCGGTATGAATGTATTTGATTGAATTTTGAAGAAACAAAAAGTTGGGTATATACAGTGAGATACAATACTGAAATATAAAAATGATTAATTTATTTAAAGTGTGCAAAATAACCGAGTCGGTTAAAATTTGGTCTATAGATCCTCTTGTTCATGGGTCGACGTCGAGTCCAAGATATTTTTTTAGTTGTACTTTCAAATTCTTTTCCGAGTGAAAATCCATTCGAGATGGTATTGAAGATATGCTTTCAAATACTTTTTTGAGTGTAAAACGATTCGACTAGTAATTTTCATTCGTTGGTGCCCATCCCTGGATCGTGATCCCTAATAATGACATTCCATTAATGATTTATCGGTAATTCGTCGTGTTAAGTATACAGGGTGAGGCGCGAGAAACAGAACACCTAAATAACTTTATTGGATTTAAAGATACGGAGTTCGCAAATATCGGAATTTAAATGATTCGGAAGGGCGCCCATGGCTATCATAATATTTTTTTTTTTATTTCTTTTTTTACCAGTTTTTTCATGGTTATCAGAGTTTTTTTAAATGGAATGGCACATTTTTTCTCCTTGCACATTGTAGCCGGCATCCAAACGAATCCAACCATGTAACATAGTATGACCTTCAAAATGACCTCCAACCCAGAAATATGAAATTAAAACTAATTCGACGTGTTAGAGATTTGGCTTTATTTCTGTTACGCTAAATGTTCAAAATTACTCCCTTGCACGGCGATACATTTGTGAAACCGTGTAGTAACAGAATTTACTACTCTGTAGTTAATTTCTAAAGAAATCGATGCACAAGCCCTGGTGATTCTTTCTTTCATGTTCTCTGCAGTGGTTGGTCGTTCATGATAGACTTCGAAATTAGAAATTAACTACAGAGTAGTAAATTCTGTTACTACACGGTTTCACAAATGATATATGTATATATGTATATATATATATATATACGGTAAGTATTAACGAGGTCGCTAATCGTCAATCGCTCGTTTTGAATTTCTATTCGTCCGTTTTGATCGACCGCCGTGCTATCAACCCCTCGCCCTCCCACTTTTCCCATCAGCCTCACCCTACATGTATATATATAAAGTACAGGTATAAAAGGGTTAATCGAGGAGCAACCTACAGCTACGTCCTTTTCTGCGCTGCTCTGACGATACGTACGTGTTGGATACGTCATCGGATAACCGAGCAACGGGCTACGGGGCGCATTTAGACCGAACGATTGAAATATGGACACAGAAGGGCGCGGCAGTCGCGAACAGTATAAATCACAGCCATCCCCGGGATTAAAATATCCGGGGAGTCGCATTTATTCACGGGGCCAAACGCGCACGAGACAAAGTGCTGTGTTTAAGCAAGGGATTCTCTCTGCTGTGAAACTCTCTTCTCTCTCTCTCTCTCTCTCTCTCTCTCTCTCTCTCTCTCTCTCTCTCTCTCTCTCTCGTTT
>NW_014332792.1:33128-70546 GCF_000341935.2 Cephus cinctus
AAAAAAAAAAATATTATGATAGCCATGGGCGCCCTTCCGAATCATTTAAATTCCGATATTTGCGAACTCCGTATCTTTAAATCCAATAAAGTTATTTAGGTGTTCTGTTTCTCGCGCCTCACCCTGTATACTTGTACCTGTGGGGGTTTAAACAGAGAAAGACATGTTTCCCCTTCTTTTGCTAATCATTTTATGTCATTAGCATATCCAGTTTGACATAGTAGTACGAAACATTTGCTAGGCATTTCGAAACCATTGAAAATGGTACTTTCTTTACGCATGCGATTTATTCGTATGCATTTTTTAATTAGTTCAATAAGAAAAAACAACTGTGCAACACGAGACTTCGGATTGTATATTTACTGTGTAAACATGCGTTAACAAGTTGTAACAGGCAAACTAGTTGATAACAATCAGGGAGGTATACATTGCCCATGAAACCGCTGATTATCTTACAAATCACAAAATAGGTTAATGTATTTTCGGGAATTATGGTAAAATGTTAAATTAATTAGTCTTTGGAGCGTTTATATATTTTCATTGCGTTTAGAAACTAATAACACATGCCAATGATATGTTATTGTCGTTTAAAAATTTCCGCAGTCCAGCTTTGATGCAACAGTGGCGCGCTCAGGTGGCCGTTGTTGACACCAGCATCAGGCCGTTCACCTGATCGTCACCCACGACAGTGTGTGTGGGTGAGTTCCCACCGAGTTTATTACTACATCATTCTCCGAGCCTCGTGCCCGGGGCGTAATACGCGTGCCCTGTTCCCCTTGGCAAGGACTTATAAGCGGTGGCGCTTTGTGGGCGAATCTTCTCACGCGCTCGGATCATCCGACATGCCCAGATGAAACGAGGGCGATGTCAGTCTAGTTTTGCACTTGTGCGAGTTTACCGTATTTAGACATAGTCGTGGTGCAAAGCGCAGTAGCCATCAGACTCGCGTGTGAACATCGATATTCGGGACCCCATACCGTATCATCTGAACGTCACGCGACGAAGCTGCGCCGCTTGTAGATGCCCGACTGTGTGTTGTGCAAAAGGAAAACTCAGCCGGATTTGAACCGGATAGTGTTATGGAACCTATACCTGTAATCTATAACTAAGTTACCTTTGTAAGTACGAGAGAGAGAATGATTGAGAGCGACAACCAATACTGTAATAAACAACTGCCTTTTTAGTACACCAATGTCCCATGCTCATTTCATAACCCTCGCCTAATCGAGAGATCGGGCCCCTACGGGACGTGATTCTGACAGCACAAGAGCTCGGAACGTAATACTACGATGTTTAACAAGATTTTATTTGTTGGATCGTTATATACTCTAAATTTATACCATATTAATAAATTACGAATTACAAAATAATAACTCAGCATCACGGATTTCGGTCGGAAAAATCAGAATACACACGCAGCCCAGCAGCAAGCACCAATCTTACGAAAACCTATAAGTGATTTGAATATTCATACGAACTTCAACCAACTCTGTTCGGATTCGGTGTTTAAACTGCCTAGGTCTTCATCTCATGGTCTGTGTCACTATTTGTCACTTCCTCTATCGGATCTAGCTGGTCTAGTTATTCGGAATATATCTTTATTTCAGGATAAAGCCTTAAGAAAAAGAAGAAGAAAAGGAAGAAAATATTTAGGTGATACGAGATAACAGTTCTATACATTAACACATTGTTGACCGGTCATGAGTTAACTCGAGTTTGCACTTCATTAGCTATTTCACTTCCATATTCGATTACAAAATAATAACCGGTAATATGAGATAGTTTCTGCGAAAAATTGCCAGTCAACAATGTGTTAAGACAAAATGGGTGGCGCGAATATAATGAAGTGACTTACAAGTCCATTATTGAAAAATGGTCGATGCCATGTCTATCTTTGAGTGGATCCGATTACAAATTTTCTTGTGTGAGATAGATCAATATGAGATCTCATTTAAAATGTGTGTCTCATATGTGGTAAATAAGATTATCACATAACTGGTAATCATTTACTTGATTTGGGAAAAATCAATATCAGATTAGCTGAAAAGTTAACTGATTCCTTATAGAGTACTATTTGGCGGATCTGTATTTTACTTCCCTGTTAAAACATATGTAATAAAATCGCCCTAAGACGACTTTTTAAAGACTCCTTCAACATCGCAGCTCGAAGACATCTTCCAAAACATGTCACAATTAAGGTATCCATAATTCGTTTTGAGCAAGACATATGTGACAATATAATATATAATACACGGAAATATTCCAGCAAATAAAATCACTATACTCAGACAGACTTGTGCAACGATCCTCGACGTCGCGCCTTCGGCCGATTTCGAAATTGTACTACCCGTTCCGAGAACGTGTTTCCACTGCAACGATAATGAAATACTCATTATAATATTCTATCTTTTTCTGACTAGGATACCTTTTCTGTGCCATATCTTGTATTAATTTATTGTGATATTACTAATTATTGTGCTACTTTTCGAGTTCGCGATTTTCGAACTGGTGTTAGCGAACCCGCGTATAGTATCCTTTGTCGAGTTCCTTCGTAGTATAATTTCTTTTGCGTGACTCTTTTGTATTACTGTTGTCGACCGCGGTTATAATTTCGCGCATGCGGAAATTGGAACCGCGCAGGTCGTTCCGCTGCCGTTCCTCTGCCGTTCCTTGCGTTCCGAATTTTATTGTTATCGTTATTTAGTTATTTTATTTCAAAACGAATTTGTTAGTTTATTTCGAGTAATTCGATTATTCCGACCGCATTATTTTCCGTGCCTACCGTTTCTAGAAATATCGAGTCCGCGTACCCGCATCTTATTTACGTGCGCACTCACGCGTAGCGCCGTCGGCCGTGAGTTTCCGATAAGGATACTGCGTCTATAGTTATCTAAATGGTATTTCGTGATTCTTATTTCTTTTGCATGGTATAGCTTCCGATTTTAGATACCGATCCTTGTGAATTAATTTTAAGACTTTTGTAAAACTATGCTTGGCTTTTGCTCGCCTTATCAGTAATGCCTGAATCATTGCTTTTGTACCTTTGCTATTGAGTTCCTCGATTCTTTGAATTCTGTTTTTGCTTAATACAGCTCTGGTGCGTTAACTAATTAATTTGAATTATTTTCTTGTAGATTTTCGTATCACTTTCCTATAAGTCCTTGGCTGGATTCTGTCCTTCCTTACCTCTTGAACGCCGCGACGCTTCCGACGAGCTAGCCTCTGAAGCGGCGTACCGTGGGACGCATAGTGGTCTAATTTAGTACTATCTTTTGAGTTCCGGGTAATCTTTAGGTTTAGTTATGTTCTCTATTCTTTTTCTTGGCCGTGGTGCCCCTATCTGTTTTGAGTGGCCGTGGTGTCTTTAGGTTAGTTAAGTTAGTATCCTTTCTTGGCCGTGGTGCCCCTATCTGATTTTGCGTGGCCGTGGTGCCCTTAGATTTAGTTCGCCTGGTGGCACCTTTAGGTATAATTTGCCTGGTGGCAATCGGTTACCTCGGACTAATTATCTCGCGATCTTTGTTGTCTCGATAACGAGCCTAGAGCTCGTGGTGCTCCTTTGCGGGTACCTGGCGCCCAACCTTCTTTTCGAGTTTGCCGAGACCACTTGCGCTCCCGATTTCCGTTGGTGTAGAGTTCCGTTTTGTCGACAACTGAGATAACCGTCGCAATATATATATTGTAACGTGGCGTTACAGAGCTGGAGGGGATAGCACCCAGAAATGACCGAAAAATAAATAAATAGGACTTATCGGGTCGGACAGTAGGTTCGGTGGCATAGTGGTAAGTGCTCGACTTGGCAGTCCGAAGGTATCGGGTTCGAATCCCGATCAAAACTCTTAATTTTTCGGAAAATTCCTAGCCCTCTAGCGCTGCCTGGCGGCTCTATGGATATAAATTATTTATAGCGGGGACGAGCCGGGCACCCCGTTATAAAATACATATATATGTTGTGACGTTCATTCGGAACAGACGGAACTATACCGTCACAAATTACGATACTCCTTACTTTTCCCCGAGATCTAGGAATTCGGAATACTAAATGCTCTTGGGCGCCAGACACACCTTTGTGCCACGAGACTGCATAGGAAGATTCCGAGGGAAAGAAGGAAATTAACCAGGCTAGCTAGATCGCAACGAGATAGTAGAGGGGCGGGGAACTTATAGATGGTACGCTGAATAAAGATTGACAACTTCCAATTTACCAGTAACAAAAATAACAATTGGCCCTTTATTTTGGGACTTCCAAAAATTAACAATGATAACAGGATAACAAAATGAAATGGTAATTTCGATACTAATAATATAAAAGCCACGCGATACGGAATTCCCTAAGGGACGCGTGGATAAACGACAAGATACGATATTAAATGTTCGCTACCGAGAATTAATCCGTTGCCGATATTGAGTTACGCGTACGAAGGTCGATACAATCTACGCCCTGTATGAATTAACAAGAAATGTGAAACATACAGAATATAGAAAATACGGATTCACACAAAATAAATAATATACAATATTAATATACGAAACTCTAGAGACAAGAAGAAAGAGATTTACAGATTCACAGAAATGATAATTAGGTGTAGAGAATATCAATATCTTGGTTAATACTGTAGGCTCTTCAACAATATGCCTTGCTAATTATTTCTACGTCCTACGAGTAGATCACGGGAAGCGTGATACACAGATTCTCTACGATTCTCAAGGGTCACCAAGAGTAATATGATAGCCGACATATACACCAGACAACAAATTATAATAAATAGAGAGTTCAAACAGTAGGACCGGAATCTTTTCCTCCTGTACGTTATGCGATCGTCTCCTAGGCCGAAACCGGGAGGAAAGTAACAACGAGATACAAGTTCGCAATTAAACGGTAATTACACCGACGGAAAAGATTTCGTCCTCTCAACGACGAGACGCTTACCGTGAACGATACAAAAAGGCTTCTACGGTACAACTCTTTAAGTGAGATCACCGGCCAAGACGGCAAACTAATAGAGAATCCCGATCTTCGGGAGTTCTTCGGGACTCGGGGCCAGCGCTAGCTCCGTTATCCCCGCCGGGCCCTCTTGGGCCAATCATCATCGTCGAAGGTACTCGCCAATTGTACGCCCTCGCGCTAATTTCAAAACACGCCACTAGACTCAAATTCATCTTACGATAATTGTATCGGTAATTTCTATCAACTTAACCCTACGAGAAGGACGCGGAACGATATAACGTCTATAACCGGACCCTCCTTGTAAACGATACAATTCTATACTCTGGAGGACGGTTCCGCTAGTTAATTCTTAATCCTAATCCTCGCGACGGATCCTGTTCGCGGGACTCGGGACTCTTCGGGATGTCACAACTCGTTGCCGTAGCTAGGGTTGTCAGGATACTTCGTCCGGAGTTGATTCTCGTCCGGACTCCTGTCGAGATGGATAGGTGGTGGAGAGTAGCGACCCCTCGCACCTGGACAGCTTCCAGAGCTTTCCATCCTCTTCGGTACTGGTGGCGTTCCGTTCACGGGACGTCCGTACCGGCGGTAATGCGAGATCGGAATGATCCAGTGCGATGTCTTACGCTATATCGGCCTCCCACTTGATTCGGGAGCCGTCAGCTGCAGGGTGGAGGCGCCTGGTGACGTAGTGCGTCCCCACGTTCCCTCGCGGGACTGGCGGCGACTTCCTTCGACCGAGGCTGCGACTGATGGTCTGTCTAGGCGTGGCTGCTCTTTACTCCCTCGGCGAAATGTTGATGATGGTGGTGGCCGGATACGAAACGCATGAAATAGTGGTACGGAACAAAAATAATTAATCTTATGTAACTCTAATACAATCTTGGACCCTGGAGTTCTTGACCGGTACCTTTCGCGACTCTCCCGAGGGACGGTAATGCGTCCCGTATTCAAAACACGCTAGTCTTACACTCGGGACTTTGTGACGTGGATTTTAACGTCACAATGTATATATGTAATATATTTCTATCAGTTTATTTCCTACCTTCTTCCATCAATTGCTTCCCTATCTTGCTAGTTTCTCCCCTCACTTCGTTACCCTTTCTTCACTCCATTCCTCCCACCAACCTATCATCCAAGCTTTACTTCTCCTCCTCGTCGCCACCCCCTATATACTGTAACGTTTATCTATATTGCAATTTCGTACGCTCCGTATGAGTGTACGAAATGGGATGCAGGTAAATGCTCGGGGCTGACGTCTTTTAAGAATGTAGTCGACACAGGTTGGTAACGTAAAATAAAATAACAAAATTTTATTATATAATCGATAATCGATACAGTAGTTTTGGAACAGGTGTCAATTACCCAGTCGTGAGTAATGGTCGGTATTGTAGAAAATAGGATTGCCTAGGTATCTGCCTCTGTTTGTTGTCTATCCCTATCTCTCTCTGACCTTTGCGTGAGGTACAGAGGATCTGCCGGCGTTGGTTCGATAACCCTAGTGGCGCTTTGCCTACCTAGTGGCTATGGCACTGTGTGCGACGCAACTCCTAACGGCGCGGATGACTGATTACAATATGGCGATAATGAAAGTCTCGGCGGAAGATCACGGTGGTTTCCGCAGAGCTTTGACAATCTTTTTACACAAGGTCTACGTGGAGTAGCAAGTGCTAATATCCCGTAGCCTTTAGACACGAGTACGAACGATGAGTTTTCTGACAACTTGTAACTATCCTTTCTATCGCTGTAGATTCTCGATGAACTTTAGTTTATCCTTTCTAGTACTTCCGACTTTCTGGTTAACTCACTTCGATTGACTTGAAATGTCGTATTTCACGAATTGTAATCCGATATTTGTTAGCGGGAAGCGCTAGTCATCTACCGAATTACTTTGATACTAACTTTCCTTGTTTTGACTTTTGGGAGACGTTTTCCATCTATCGGCGCGTGTTTATACTAGCCGTGTGTTTTTGTCGTCCCTTTGTAACGCGTGCGCTCTCAGTACACGAGTACTGAGAAGCTGATTATTTTGTAACGTTACAATACATGTATTTCGCACATCTTCACCCCTCTCTCTTGTCTATGGTTCTACCCGTGTTCCTCTTCTACTGCCATCTGGACACATCCGTTTATTTTTACTTTTTTCATCTAATACTTTTTATTCGACCTCCTCGTTCAAACAAAATGAAAGGCAAGCTCGTAGGTGCTCATAAAAGGACGAATAAAGGTAGATTGAAAGGCCATGAAACATATACTGAAAGGATGAAATTAGAACTGCATACTAAATGAAAATAAAGTTAACTCGTAGAAACCATAACACGCTTCACTCTGGTAGTTCTTAAAAATTATAACATTTTCAACACGGAATAAAAGTTATTTGATCAAAAGCAATTTATTTATAATTTTTAAACATATTTTTTTATGGTCGCAATCAAGGACCATAATCAAGGACAATGAACGTTCCTTACAACTATTGGTTAAATCAATTGTGACTGAGCAGCCGCTTCCTCTCGATCGCTCGGTTGCTCATCTTCAGCTAGTTGAAACTGATATAGTGGAACATAGTGGCGACGAGAAATGAGAGGTTCCGGATTACACCAATGGGGACGCCGCTCGAAGTTAAACTGTCCGTTTATTATAACAAAAATCGGTGTCGATACAAGCCGTCCCGACGCGTACAATAACTCCAATTGGTGGTCGCGGCCTTCACGAGGCCGCGGGATCAACCTTACCCATCTAGCCTATCCCGTCGCTAACCTATCCTACCAACGACTCGCGAATCCATCGCTACGCGGATCGCGGCCCTAGTAACCTCGGTGTGTCGAATCTCTTCCCGTTTGGAGATCTTCGCAAGTTAGCGGACCGAACGCCTGGACCACCAATCTCCGCTCGGGCTTCGCGCACGCGGCTGTTCTCAACTCTACTCTGGGGAGGGGTGTGCTATAAAGAGAGCCACTCTCGGCGGTACTCACCAATAAGTCGGCTACGTAATCCAAAAGGGGATTACCCCAATCCGATTACCCAGAAACAGGACGATGTGGGCCGAATCAGGGCGAGGGGTCCGCTACTCGGCTGGGCACACTTTTGCTCTCCTTTCTCCGCTAAACCACCTCACTCACCGCACAGTCACTTTCAACTCTCATGCGAATCCCGAAGACAAAAAAATCTAAATCAAAGTCCCCAAGACGTAGACGAGTCATATCACCAGAAAAGACACAAAAAATCGATAGAGCCGAGCCGTCAACCAAGAAGAAATCCACAATGTTCTGAGGTGTATTGTTGCACATATGTATGTCGATTAGCCGACTACCGGCGAATCCGAAGATTGCCGAACCCTTTCGTCATCCGTTCGTCGAATTTTGCCGCAGGAATTCCCACTTTCCGGAAATTCCTCTTCCCTCACAGTTTACCGTCTAGCGGGTGGCAAAACAGAAATACCCTCTGTTCACGGTACCTTACCCTCCAGATGGTAAGCCGGGACGATTAAAAGCCGATTCACACATTTCAGTGTTGTATCCGTACCGTGCACGTCCGTGCACTGACGTAAAAAATTATTTCATAATTCTAACTAGAACTGTTCTCACATTTCAGTGCCCGTTTCAGTGCCTTACCGTCCGTGTCAGTATCCGTGCCCGGACAGTGATCTGCGACGATATTGTCACTGAACGGACGGTACTGAACGATGGCAACACTGTAGCGTCTGAACAGGTCTTAGTCACAAACAATGGTAAGCTGCAACTCGACCAAGCTAACCATCAGTGTAGTTGCGTCGCTTTTGCAAGACGTTCGAGTTGATCTTTTTATGCCGAGACGGACACAGCACTGAAATGTGTGAACATTCCGCACTGATGCAGACGGATAGGGAACGGACCGGGACGGATACGGCACTGAAATGTGTAAATCGACCTTAACTGTCCAGCTCGATGACGGCGGGGAGCAGGCGGTCGGCGACTTCATCCACCATACCGTACCATATAGTTCTTGTACATCTGATTGTTACAACTATCTACTATCTAATTCATCATTCATTGTCGCGACCAATAATTTACATTGGACACCTTCGACACAAATATGGTTTCTTATGGACGTTCGGGAACTGAGACCGTAGCATAAGGTGTCCGGCCACTGAGACGTTTATTTTAACTCCTTACGGGTATACCGCGTACCAAATGCCTGGCCCGAATTTCGGGTGGCATGAGGTTAAGGTAAAACCAGCCACTAAAATTGTTTTTCCCCTCCATCATATTTTTATTTGAACCCTTCGAAAAAGGGTTTCATAAACATATTTAATGTTAAAAGTTTAATATTAATTTATTTATAAATTATAATGAAAAAGAACTGAAAGAATACGTTTGACTTTTCTTTTTTTTTGAATAAATTTTTATGCTTAACTAGTTAACTGGTAATGACGCATAAACAGAGTTATTCACGGCAAACACACCAGCTGAAATTGACCGTGAATGGATGCTTTCATAAATCAGAGCAGGGTGGCATCATTGAAAAAAATGAAAATTAGCATCGTAACATTGCTTTTATCATGAATTCCACATTCTTTAATTTGTTTAACAAAGCCACACTGCCTCGATTAACAGAATTGTTCAATTGTGTCTGATTTTAACTAGCACGTTTTGCCGTTAATAACCGTGTATACGCACACAATTTTCTGGTTAAAATTGATAATGACGCATATGTGCGCACATTGAATAACCTCGATAAATTACCATGAATTTCTATAAAACTTTGTAAGCCCAAGTTTTTTGGGTCGCGAATTACCAATCTGAACTCAAAATTGCGAAATTCAGAATGGCAAAACAAATTACAAGAGGTCAGTCGATTTAGATGAAACAGGGTATTTAGTAGCTTCTGAAGGTCACTGATTACGAATCTGACTAAAAATTTTAAAATTCTTAATGGTGAGTTCTATATAGCGCTATAGATGAGATTTTATGTGAAATACGGAATCATTCGCTCCTATCAGTTTTGGTACAAAACGTTGCTTTCGGGTCCACCAATTAACTAGTTAAGCGAATATCATTTTGAGTATTTTTCACAATAAACTGCTTAAAAGAAAACATGTATTTTATTTCTTGATGTTCCCTCCGAAGCAATGTAGTCGATAGTGCCCCATTTCGCAGCTTCGTAATTTAAAATAATTATGGTTATTGAAAGGGATTAAAGAATTAAAAGCTAAAATGGCTTTTTTTTCTTTCGTCAACTAAAACTGAAGATATTGTATTAAAAAGAAGACATGCAAAAATCGCATTTTTTTTAAATTTTGATATCTAAACTTTAAAATTATTAAATTTAATTGAATCAGGTTTCATTTTACGCAAATTCATACAAACTTTAATTAAAAAAAAAGAAATTTCTTAACGTTAATTAGAACCGCAGTTATTAAAGAAAAAAGACAACTGGGCACTTCATGTCCGTTCAATCCGTAGGCCTGTATGCGAAAATAGATATACCCGTTAGGGGTTAATTTATGAATATACTATAAACAATATTTCCACAATAAATAGAATGGAATAAAATGGAATTTATAAGAAGCAAATATTGTAACGTATATTATTTCCAACTGTCAAGACTGGTGAAGTACCAGTTCCCTCGAATGACGATTTTGGCCACTTAGCTTCGGAACGGTAAAGGGATAGTTGTGTTACAGTAATAATAAAACGTTCTTTTCAAGTAGACACTTTTCTTCGTTTATTATACTTTATGTCTCTATACGGTATCATCGATCGGTTCTATCACAATCGGTGTGATTCAAAATGTCGGAGTAATTGACTTGAGGATGTGGAAGCCAACACTTCCAGCTACGGATGATGCGAGATTTGAAATTGCGGAAGCCAACACTTCCTGCTACGGATGATGCGAGAGCGATCACTCTCTGCTAATTTTGTCCAGGGTACCTAAACGCTGCGCTACTGGACTCGGTACACGGGCTAAGGTAGCTGAATGCTAATATGTCCAGGGTAGCTAAACGCTGCGCTACTGGACTAAGTTGCTGAAAACGAAAGTAGAACCACAGAGTCCTCAACGAACGGTGTGATCCACAAAAAAATGGTTCTCTCTCGGATGAGAGAAGCTGGATACTACAGATGCAGGATACAAAATTATATGTTGATGGCGAAGAAGACCCAATCCGCACAATCGACGGATCAATTATTTACCCGGTCCTACGTTTTTACATGCGAGTTGCCTTGGCCACCTAGTGGCGCGGCAGCGAACTAGTGCTCGCTCGGATACCCCGTGTCTGGTTAGGGACTCTTGTCACAATATAACCATTAATTATATATGTATACCTTTGTGTAAGCCCCGAAAACGCATTGCTCAGAGTAGTGAACGTATGGGTTATGTTGTGGCCACTTGTTGCTGTGATTTTATAACGCGTTAAAATGTAGTTAATAATAGACTACTTAGGAAACTAAAAAATAAAAGTCCATGGAAATGTCATTTTCACATTTTCTACTTACAGAATTACTGCGAACATTTTTCGAATGTTTCTTCAAATTTTCATAATGCGCAGGTTCTCCAAATCGTTAACGATGCTCCTGCAATAGAAAGAAATTGATATCCCACCAACCTCGTCCTTTCTCTTTCTAATCGCAATATGCATTTCTCCCATAGAGTCATCAATCCATATTTATAAGTTGGTCGTGTTTCCACGGCTTGCCACGACGTGAAGCAGCACCATCAATTCGAATTTCGGTAAACAGATCACTTCTCCCTTAACTCCCAAAATTATTAATATTTATAAAAATAATTTTTTAAATATACAATTCATATAGTTGTATCATTAAAGCAAATGTAACAAAAATGGACGCGTGTGTACTTTCTGGTTATCGGTATATGCTATTTGTAGTATTAGGAGCGACATTCAATCCTGTGGTTATTGGGATATTCAGAATACGGGATGTGGCATTTTACCTACTGAGCCACCGACTCAGTTTATAAACGTTATTGCAGTTAAGAGTTATAATAATCGGTTTTTTCTTTATGATAATCACTCAGGCATCTTGTCGCCGGCTGCTAACACGTGATTAGTGACCTTTAAACTTGAATATCTTCAAAGCTAATGGGTAAGTCGAATTTTTACCGTCTGACTTACAAGGAAACCCCCCCAACCCGACCCCACCGATTTCAATAATTTTTTGATATGTTGTAGTATTCGACAAAATAAGAGACACGTATTTTTTTTTTGTGCTGACATCCACTTTAAAGGGGTGAAAACGACCCCTGAAATTCACCCCCGAAAATCGTTTTTTCATCATATCTCGATTTCTAATTAATATTTTTTAAAAAAACCAAGTGGAAAATATTTGTCATAAGAAGTCGAAGATATGAGGTTTGTTAATGACCCAAGGGGTTGCAACCCTTATTTTATATTTTGAAAAAACTATATTTTTTATGCTCTTTTTCTGCATAAAAACCGGGGTATGCGCTCAAAAAAATAAAGAAAAGCGTTTCCGTTAACTCCATCAAATATTTCAGATTCCTGTCCGTGTGACGGGATTGCACCGGGGCTGCATCTCGGTGGCGATGGTGGCGGGCTGGCGAGCATCATCCCACGGGAGTCTCGATCAGCTATTCCTCCTGTCCATGCCATACCTGCCTTCCGTTGCCTTAGCAACGTAGCTACTCTCTCGGTCCATCCAGGGATGATGTGTCCTCGTAGATGGTCCACGGTAGCGGTCCTCGATGATGGTCCTCGAGTCAGTGCCCTATGGGGAATAGCGACAGGGAGGGAAGGGTGGGGGGAGGGGATCCTAACTCTAAATACAACAGACCTAAAACACTAAATAAACGCAATAAACAGTAATTCTTAATACCGTACGCAATACACGTGCTCGGGGCCAGTGGTGCCCTCGAGCAAGGTGACGGGGAGGAGTTCATTGTAACATTTATGTTACAATATATATTACCCCTGTCTTTTATTTATAACTAATAGTCCCTGACAACTATATAGCCCGAACCTTACAAATTTATGTCAAGAAATTTTATTCTAAATTTTTAATATTTATTTTCTCCAGAACGCTGCAACCGATTTCATTCGGACAAATTGCATTTTGTTCTATTTTCAACGGAGAATATGCCAGTGCCCGTTGGGGAATAAGTCGTGGAACACCCTGTATATGTATAATATAAAACGAACAACGCCAGCTTAATTATCGCAACGTTATCCTTTTGCGAACCGAACGCTCTTCACCGTTTTGTTCCAGCAGGTCCGCGCTGGATTCGCAAGTGCATCGCTTATTTTACATCTGCTGCGGTAGCTCATTCTTATCTTGTCTATAATTGAGACGTACACTGTTAAAAAAGTCTGTGGCAAAATTCATAAACATGTGCAGGAAGCTCTTTTACAGAAACCGTTTATGAAATTTCAAAAACACCATTGAATGTTAAATAACGTGTACATTAAAAGTGAAGTCATCGAACACTAATATTACAATTCAAGTATTGTAATTTTCAGTCCTAAATGTATGATTGCATTACGGTTGATTGAAAATTCTTCAATCTCTTATTAATAATCAGAGTCGAATATATTATATTCGCTAAACCCATAATAAAATTATTGCTTGATTACAATTTTACAAAACAATGTACATTAATACTTATTTGCGTTACCTATATTCTAAATATTATATGCACCTATGTAGTAAGTTTCATCTTTTGTGTTTTAAATTTCTTAACTTTTTTAACAGTGTAGTGAAACTTGATACAGGAGACGGCAGAACACAAAGCGATGTCGAGCCATACTCGACATCGGACCGCAAAGGGTTATTGGCTGTAACGTGGCGTCAGGACGACACATTACAAAAGCCCCGCACCTCCGCGCACTGCTGACTGCACGGTAGTGCCACCGGTCTCTATCCCCAAGGAGTTCGTCGGTCCGTGGTTCGGGAGGAGGGAAGGGCGGAAAGTAGTGGACTGGCGGCGGAGACACGGGGCCCTTTTGGGTTGAGAGCCTGCATGCAAGGGGTGTTCAACCGCCAGGACGCACTGCCGGTACCCCGGGAACTTTGATCGGCTACAGTTTGCGGGTCCGCTGGGAGGGCGCCGGAGAGGAGATTTGTTTTGATTTTTGACCTACCGCGAAGAGCGGTAGGTAGGAAAAGAAAGTGTGTCGCAGGGAGTCCGCGTGCAAGGACTCGGGTGTCGAGCGAACCGCGAGAAAATGAGACCTTCTACCGTGCTCGGGCGATAGCGGAGCTATCGGATAATCGCGGAACGCGATTATCGGGATCTCTCGCAGAGAACCATGGTCCCCGGTTTTTTTTGTATAGTCTAGTGCCAATGCGTGGCCGAGTGTGTGAAATTCCGAGTGTTTGATGGACACCCTCGTGGAGCCGGGATGCGGCACCACGGGGATAGGCGGAAGGAACACTACCACCACGAGTTGGATTTGGTACGGGACTGATGGGACAGCCAGTTCTCGGTAAGTACCGCGAGGGCGGTCTTATTTAGAGAATATCTTGCGCGAGAAGATAGCCGAGCGGGAGTGGTGCGGACACACGGATGCCTCAGGGGGCTACCGACGTCAGAGGGCACACTCCCGAGGAAGGAAAGGCTCGTCTTCAACGAGACCAGTTAGGATCGCGAATCGCGCCGCGAGGGGATTCGCGGATTCGGTAGGGACACCGAGATAGGGACAGGTCTAGGGCAGGCTAGGAATCACGACTCGGAATGGTCGTGAGCCGCCGTTGGAGAACACACTGTACGCGACGGGATTTGTATAGTAAAATCCGCCGTCCATTTGATGGTAATAAACGGAACGGTATATACTCGCTGTCTTATCATTTTGTGCGCCTATCCGTTGACTCTGAAATTCTCTCTCGTCGCCCCCATGTTCCCCTCTACCATTTTCAGTGCGCTGAGGCTGAGCCGCCGGGAAATCTGAAAACGGCCGTGGTGAAGGATGGTGGTGCGGGAAAGCCGCATCAGGCGCCCAACAATTAGATTTTCGGATCTTTTCTTCGATTACAGCACGTTGGGAGCAGCCACGGATTATTTGTAGGCGATGCCGATGAATAGTATACGTCACATGGCATACAAGATAAGATCATTAATATAATATATAAGTTAATATGTATTGTGACGACACTTTTTAATGATGAGAGACGACGAGAATGACGAGAAATAATTAATGAAATACTAAATTATTGGGCGCCAGGTATAACCAGAGTTACACCGCTGTCTCCTAAGGACACCCTAGCCAGCTCTTATGCGGTGGGGTCCTGGGTCTGGGAGACAATAATAAAAATCTGAAAATTAGGGAGGTTCACTCTAAAAACTACTGAAAACGACCAACTATCGGAACCAAAATCCGGGGACGGATCCGATTTATTTCAAATAGAAAATACCTGAACAAGATGGTAAAATACAAATGATAAGTACAGAAAACTGATCAAAATGATGCAGAACACATTGGGATATTTACCCGAACGACATCATACAATAATGTTCCCGCTGGAATAACGCAACATACGGTACGATAACAATAATAAACGGTACGATATTGACTCACGCACCCATGTGTTAGGGAGACGATTCCGCAAGACGTGGACTGAACGGTTAGACACAAAACCGGAAGAATCGAAATAATGAAATGAGAGACCGATCTCCTGTTTGTCACCGGATTAGCTATCCTTGGACCCTTAGCGGTCAGGAAAGCGCAGGATGACGCGTAAGAGTACGTCGAACAGAAAAGATCGGTTGATCCCGTCAATTGAAAAATAGCCAAAATACCCCTGAGCGTCACTTACCGTTGTCCAGTAGCTCCTACTGTTGCCAGGAACACACTCTCCTGGATTAAAGTCCCTCAAACGGATCACGATACGATACAATAAATACAAAAATCGGTAGAAAACGATAGCACGTCTATCCCTAAGTTTGGCCACGCCGTGAGTGACGCTACAAATTTCCAAAATCGGCGGGAACCTTCCTGAGAGCGCGCTGTAATACCACCCCCTGGTTCAATCAGGTTCGCTGTGACATCGGCTCCGCTAGCTAGCTCGCGATCTTCAATTGTTTTAACGATCCCGGTAAAATATATCCTGGCATCTTGCTACGATAGGATGGCTGCAGTGCCGTTTCCGGAAGGCGGGGATCACATCCACTTCTACTCCCTCGATTTTCGGCTTACGTCGCTTCTGCAACTCCTGTATGCCCTCTGCTTCTGAAGACGCTCGCCGCTTGCTTCGCGTCGTTGAGCCACCAGGTTGTGTGCTCCGGTCTTGACGTCACCTCTCCTCGATAGCGCTCCGCCAGGCCCGTAGTTGGCTCTCTCTCGGGCCCCGTCTCAATACAAATTGTGTCGAATCCTCTCGGATCCGCTTAATGAACTCAAAAACAAACGAAACGTTTCCCACAGGAAAATAAATACAAATTCTTAAAATAAAGTCAGTCCAACACCACGCGAAAAGCTCCGTAACCCATCCGGCCCCACGACGTAGCCGAATTCGCCTAATTTTGTGACGTGCATCAAAATGCCACGTCGCCATTATATATATAATTGCGGATATTGATATACATTAGATATACATATGGACGGTGAAATGACAAACAGGTAACATTTTTTGAAAATATCGTAGGTATTGGAGTAATTCAGTGTAACGTATTAGGCCTTGCCTTCAAGGGGTAGAAGGATTCCTGCAAATTATAAATTAGTTTGTTGAGTCTAAAATATTTCATATAGAAGCAGTGCGATGGACTACTAGGTGCTGTAAGTTAGTAGCTTTTATCGCCTCTTGGTCTCTTTTTCGGAAGTCTATAATAAAGTTTGGAGCTTATCGGCTCATTGACCCACTTTTGCTTGCGGGTATCCCTGTCCCTCTGGTGGCCGGTGGTTGTATTACATGTATATAGGGTGTTCGTTATGAAACGCACTGTAGTAACATCGTTGCATTCGTTGTCAAATTCTAATGAATACGTGTATTTTCATTTTTTATTTCATATATCAAAATTTCGAGATAATCAAGGTTGAAGTTGAAGTAATGGGACCAATCAGAGCGCGTTTAAACGGAGTGTAGATGACGTCGCGAGTCAGCCCGCAAGACCTGCTTCCACTAGGCCAATAACACTAAGAGTATCGTCGTAGTGTCCCTATTTATCTGCATGTAATCGAGTAAGATACAAGAGACGATACTCTTTGTGTTATTGGCCTAGTGTAAGCAGGCCTCGTGGGATGACTCGCGACGTCATTTACGCTCCGTTTAAACGCGTTCTGATTGGTCGCGTTACTGCAACTTCAACCTTGATTATCTCGAAATTTTGATATATGAAATAAAAAATGAAAATACACGTATTCATTAGAATTTGACAACGAATGCAACGATGTTACTACAGTGCGTTTCATAACGAACACCCTATATACATGTAATACAACCACCGGCCACCAGAGGGACAGGGATACCCGCAAGCAAAAGTGGGTCAATGAGCCGATAAGCTCCAAACTTCTTCATATTAGGGCGATTTCAGTGTTTCCTGATTTCACACCTGATACGGCAGCTCTAAATAACGTCTGACTACGGCCAAGTCAGATTTTCCATAATAGGGCTTGCCGTGAAATGGCCTGATACGGGCCAAGTCAGGCTTTCCGTAATAGGGCTAGCTTTGACGTTGCCTGATCGGGGCCTGATCCTGGTTAGGATCTATTTTTCAGGGTAACCACATTTACAAATGTTGTACTGATGCATGATCAAGACAGGATCTGGGCCTCATCCGGCTATCCTGATCAGGCATGCCATACCGATACCTGATCCGGACCTGATACGACATCAAGCAGCCTGACTAAATTTCTGCTCGGGCAGTTGGCAAAGCATTATATGGCATACTTATACGCCTACCATCAAATTCTTATCTAATCAATATCGAATAAATGGTATTTGCTCTTTCAAAAAATACATACTATTGTCAAATGTGAAATTTAAATCCATACGATTTACGATTGATATGACGCTATCGTAACTCATACAGGTTCGCATAAATCAGCGAAACTAGCAAATAAGAGAATTTCTCACTTTCAAAGGCTATTATACTTTGTGACGTGATTCTCCCGAATCGCACTCCAAAAGTTAATAAATTTCGATTGCTCTTTCAACCTAAGCTTCGCACGATAATCCACTAGCGAAATTCCGTCTAAAACATTAGTTTTAAGGTTTCCGTTTGTAAACGTCTATTATCGTCTTTTTGGCACTTCCGATTTCGTTTCGTAATACTGGTTGATCTCTCGCTTTTTGTTACGCTCTAATCAATCTCCACTCTCGAGTCTCTCTGCCACAACATAAGGGCGTGAGGACAGGACATCAACCGTTTGGAGTTTGAAGATTTTTGGCGATTACGTTTGGCTGTGGATGCCGATTTTTGGAGAATATTGAGTCAGAGATAACCTTGGAGGGAACAGCATGCCGCTTCCACCGACCACAATGTGCCCTCAGGTTACGACGACCTGGATGTCGCCGGGATCCTGCTGCTGCCTGACGTTAAGCTGAATAAGCCCTGGGGCACCCGAGAAGAAACTCCGCCATTTTCATCGGCCGGTGAGGGCTGCACTCTGAGCCTATCCGCCGCCGATACGGCCGGCAGGAGATGAGGTTTTCCTCCCTGGCCCGCCTAAGGCCTGCCGATCGCCTACGACAGTGTCTCCGTCCGGCTGAGATGCCGCCTGAGCATCCTCGACCCGCCAGACCCAGCGAGTTTCGAGGGCCGTGCCCACAGGATCGCCGCTTGTCTCCACTCGGCCGATTCCGCCCCTGCGCGTCGACACTCGGGAGAGCTCGGCTACCCTCGTCAACGTTCGTCTCGTTCGGGTGCCGTCCCACATCACCTGTGTTCGCTTGCCGAAGATCGTCGATCGATAATTTATTGTCGTGTGAAGTTTAAAAGCGAATTCACGTTTTGAGAAGATTGGAACTATAAGCCGAAAGAGAGAGAGATAGAGAGAGAGAATATTGCCACTGTGCTGATTTCGTTGCCTTTGAGGGCTGGTACTATTGAGCTTTTCGATTTCCTTTTTTTTTCTGTGGTGAAATCTTCCGCTTTCCTTAATATTTTCTGATTTTGTTTACTGAAGATTATAGACACGTGCACAGGTAAAGGCCTTCACACACAAAACGACGTAACGACGTAAGACGTAACCGTAAGCCGTAATCAGTAAGCACCATCGCACACCACACGCGTAAGGAGTAAGCTACGGCCAATCACACTCAAGATAGAATTGCGCATTTTTATCAAAGTGTCGTCATTGTACGTACTATAATTTTATTTTTGTACCTATTTTCCCTCCATGAGTTCTCCTTCAATGACTTATCTTTGAAATCTTTATGTTTATGATTATAAAGGTGTGGATAACCTCTTACATGATGCAATTCGTCCGCTGATCTGGTTTCGTTTTCTATCATCATATCCAGTTTTTCGTTATCCATATTACAATACATTGTTGAACAATATTGCTTATGATCACTCGTTGCTGGTTTTATTCAATACCAATGCACATCAAAGCCACTCGTCTCACGTATAAACAATCCCCCAAAAAACACTTACGTGTAAAAAACTATGCCAAGTACAGGATTGCTGTGAATTCCTCTAACAAAAAGTATTGATATCATATTATTGAGGCCAAGTACATAAGTCACTACATGTTTTCCTATTATATGATCTAGCACTGGCCCATCATTTTAATTATATTTTCAATATTTCCTATAACGTTTTCGCTACTTTTTTATGTTACTACTGCTTCCCGTATTTAATTATGACTTAATGGTGATTTAATAATTAATAAAACTTTAGACGATTCCTTATCGAGTACTACTTGGCGGGTCAGTGCATTTCTTGATATAAATTTGGTACAAAACCAGTACCAATTGTCTATAGAAAGCATATTAACAATAACTCGTCAAAAATAAACACGGTAAAAGCTTAATAACAAACATACAGCATTAGAATACTATGACCACGTGCAAAGTAAGTACTTTGGAATTCCTGGCACGGACCCATCAAGTAGTACTCGATAAGGAATCACCTAAAGTTTTATTAATTATTAAATCACCATTAAACCATAATTAAATACGGGAAGCAGCAGTAACATAAAAGAGTAGTAAGATATCGTTTACCGTAAAATTACTATTCTTTTGACACTATAAATTACTTTGAGATTTCCGAACAATAAGTGCCGTTAAATTTAGTGGCGAGCCCACGCCGTCTTGATTTTGAATAATTGGAATCGTATTGTTTCTCCTATTTTTCTCTTTCGAACTGGGATAAGTTAAACTAAATTCTTATCTTTTTTTACTAAACTTTCTTCGATTTTGCTGAAGTGTGATTCCGAATTTAATATTCCTATTTTTGTATACGATATCTTCCGTTCTTGTTTCTGTGATTTATTGCTGTTGTGCCGTATCTCATTATCGTTGCCGAACATTATTGTAATTTCGTCTTTATATTCCCTGTGGAATCTTTGTGAATACAACTGACGTAGCGCGCTAGCCACTCTCCGAGGTGACCGTGCTTGTTGACGTTTCTCGACGCCGTGCCTTTGGCCGCTTTCGAAATTGTACTACCCGTTCCGAGAACGTTTTACTGATGCAACCATAATTAAATACTCATTATAATATTTTATATTTTTCTGACTGTGATAGTTTTCATGTGCTATATTCTGTTCTAATTTATTATGATCTTTTGTATTTATTGTGCTAATTTTTCTGTATTCACGTATTGAGTTTGCGTAAAAGAACCCGCGCGTCTCATCGTTTTCTTTCTTCATACGGATTTATAAATTCCGTTTAAGTCACTCTTCGTATTACTGTTGTTGATCGCGGATATAATTTCGCGCGTGCGAGAATTAGATCTGCGCAGTCGTTCCGCTGCCATTCCTCTGCCGTCCCTTGCGTTCCGATTTTTGTCAGTATCGCTATTTTGTTATTTTATTTCAAAACAAATTGGTTAGGTTATTCCGAGTAATTCGATTATTCCTACTGTATTATTTTCTATGGATATCGTTTTCTAGAAGTATCGAGCCCGCGTCTTACTCGCGTGTGCGCTCACGGGTGTAGCGCCTTCGCTGCCGAGATTTTCCGATAAATAGGATACGTCTATAGTTTCCTAAATTATATTTTGGGACTAATTTCTTTTGCATTGTATAACTTCCCATTTTTGGAATCCGATCATTGCGAATTAATTTTAAGACTTTTGTTGAAAAATGCTTACACTGAGAGAAAAAATTCGTTGAATTAAACATACTGATTTTGTTGGTTAAAAAATAGTTGCTTCGACCATCATTTTCTTTGAATGAATAAGCCGTAATTACCATAACAAATCTTTGCCATTTGAATCAAACAAATGGATTATTCGGAACACATAGTTAGTTCGACTACATTTTTAATTAAAACAATTATAGATTAGTCGTTTTGATTACCATTCGGTTAAAGTAAAGAGGCAATGTGTTTGGATGCATGTAATTGGATCAACCACATACTTTGTTGTCTTGAATAAATATAGTGATTGGATTAACCGAACTTGAACTGCTTGAAACAATCGCTATGTATCATTCGATAAAACAAGTGGTTCGATAGAATCAAGTCATCCGCATTTATTTCATTCAAACTTATAACTCCGTCAACTCTATCAAATGTGCTCGGTTGATTTGACTAACTGTCATATTAGTTTGAAACTTGTGATGATTGTGGCGAACGAATCGAATTGTTCGGCCTATTTTATTTGTGAAAAGAAACCTAGGTCAGTTAACGATTGATGCAGTTCTGGATTTTTTAATAGGATTTGCTGAGAACTAGAATTATTTTCAGAGCCTCTATAGCACCATCGGCCACAGTTTTCGTGTTGGCCGAAGACATGATCCGGTATTGTACTGCTAGGTCTGTATTTTTTCCTTTATTGTGCGCTACCGCGAAGGCGAAACAATTCTGAAGGTGTGGAATAACATCACGGTTGCTCATATCTTTATATTTTTTTTTGAGGTCGTACCACGCGCCTGTAAAATGTTTACGGAGGTGATTTTTGTTAGCTAACTTAAATATTCTTTCGGAGCTCCCACGCCGAACTGCTGCGATTGTTGAGCTGTCCTCATCGCCGATCAAAACCCGGACATTGAGACCTGTCTCCTTCAGGATTGCGCTTTCATGCACAAGCTCGGCACCTACATCAGACTCCATAGCTTTTGCACTTCCTCGGAAATTTTGTCGGCAATCGTAATCGTTTTTTCCATGGCCTCTTTCGCATAATTTGCACTTTCGATTTCGAGTTTGAAAATCCAAAACTTTCCCCGTCAAAAATCCTATAATCGCACCGTAACCGTTTAGGCTGTCGTAGCTTCTGCCATTTCCGCGTTTACTCCAGCCCATGTCATAGGATACTATTATATTAACAATATTGCCTAGCGCCTTATTAAAATATTGTACATCGATATGACCTCCCACATTGATATTTCGGTTGAAAGGATTGGAAGGATTGGCTTGTGAAGGAGAATCATTGGAACGTGACGGCTTGGAAGTGCCGCATTCTATATCTTCGTTTTCAACCGAAGTTGGAAAAGTTTGGAAGTTGGCATAAATCTCCCCAGTTATTTCTTGTAGCCTAGTAAAAAATATATTTATTTTTTACATAATTGATTGGAATTTTTATACAAAAATGAATTTATACGTATAGTATATGTTCACAGTAAGTCTCAATTTCTATTGCTCCTTATTTAGGGAAATTGGATACATAAAAAAATCAAAATCTTACAGTTCTTCACACAATTTCTTGATGTTCGTTAAAACTAGTTGTCTTTCTTCTTCTGCAGCTCGTTTGCAGCTTTCTCTAGCGGCTACTTCAACAGCAGACCCAACTTCTCGCTCGTATCTTTTAAATAAGTCTCCGGATACAGTTGGTATATTAAGACAGGCTAGCAATTTATTCAAAGCAGTACAACCAATTCCAGCGTGAACAGCAGCTATTATGAATTAGTTATTTTATCAGTAAAAATACCACTTATTAAATTTTGAAATAGCATATTTACATATTTACTTGCAAAAAATATGGCAAGGTAACTTACCAAGTACCGCTGTCGTGTTGACGTCTGAGAGTTTAACGTTTTTTTTGTCACAGTGCATTTTTCCCATCGGAACTTTTGTCAGAATGGAACAATTTTGGCAAAAGACATGTAGAATGGAATTTAAACCAAGCCGTTTCTCCCAAACAATGTTTTTCAGCGAAAGAACTTGTGTGCATTGGCAGCATATTAAATTTTCACCAAGCTCCGATACCTCAACAATACGCCGTCCAACACACAAGTGATTTGTTTCAGGTTCTTCAATTTGAGCTTCTATTTGCCCGAGGGCTACAGCTTTCTTCTTCGCATCATTCATTCTTAAAATCTCATTCATTCTTTAAATCTCACACGATTCATTTTGATGCATCATTTTCGTATTAAGATGTGCACAACCTTACTTTACAAGACTACTTTTTCGTAGTCGCGCGTAAGCAAAGACCAGACAAAACAAAGACCGCGCGTAAACAACAGAGTGACCAACTTTATGAACCAACTCAATGAAAATACAGCGTTGCCACGATCGTTCAGTTAGTCGAGAATATGTTTGGAATACGTACAATAGCATGGCACATCGATTGGATAAGTTGGCAGCAGTTACAGCTTTAACCAAAAGTTTTCGAGACGTAGATGGAGTCTTTCATGGACTTCAACGCACATATTTAGAATAATTTTTTGTTCAGATTACCGCACGATAACTACCTTAATATAGAAAAAGAGATTGTGGAAGTGGTTGAAAATATTTCGCGTATGTTTTTCAGGAGTGTATAATATTACATCACGATACGAGTGTGTAAAACGATCATTATCACACTGAGTGAAGTAAAGATTCTTATTTTATATAATACAAACCTCACGTCGAACGAACTCGGATTGTTTTTGAAACAACCTTATACCTTTTAAAACAACCTTATACCTCTTTGACGCAAATCGATGCGCAGTTCAATGGTATCAGCAAATGAAATTCTGCACTAAACTGGATTTGAAGTTGTTCTGAGTAATCTTGGTTACTCTAACAGTTAGAGCCACCAAAGATTACTCCGGAGTAAACTATGGTTGCTTTAACAGTTCCAGCAACCATATATTACTCCAGACAACTTTAAATCTAGTTCAGTGCAGAATTTCCTTTGTTGATTTGAGAAAATATTTCGGTGATTGCAGCGAGACGTCGTTGGATTTGTAACAAGAGTCCCTAACCAGACAAGGGGTAACCGAGCGAGCACTAGTTCGCTGCCGCGCCACTAGGTGGCCAAGGCAACTCACATGAAGAAATGTAGTACCGGGTGAATAATTAATCCGTCGATATTTCGGTTTTTGTCGTCGCTATCGATATATACTTTTGTATCCTGCATCTAATATCCAGCTTCTCTCATCCGAGAGAAAACCATTTTTTTGTGATCACACACCGTCCGTTGAGAGACCAACTAAATATTTGGTTTCACGAAATAAAGATTCAGTCCAACAAGCAGAATATCGCGTCACTTAACCCAAAGCTTTGTTCAATCCAACGACGTCTCGCTACGAACACCGAAATATTTTGTTGAATCAACAAAGGAAATTCTGCACCGAACTGGATTTGTTGTTTACTGGACTGATCACATTAGTGGTTCCAATAAAATATTTAGTTACATTGAAAGATGTTCAGTCAAACAGACAGAACATCACTCACTTTGCTTTGTTCAAAAGTTTATTCAATTCAAGGAGGGTCACATTCTGACTAACAATTTTTTTTTGCATCAACGAAATAGTACGCATTAGTAGACAATCTTTTTTTCATACGAATTTATCATTTTTTGAATTACCTATGCATTCGTTTAATTGAACAAGTTTTGATTCAGTTGAAGCAGCCAATATTTTGTCATATTTACATAATATTGATTTCGACGCCCGTAACCGCCGCGTTTTGTTGGACAGACCAAGTTTTTTTTAATCCAACGAATTTTTTCTCTCAGTGTTGAAATTAGAAAAAGGTTTCCGCCGACAGACTTATTGAGCCTAATGTATTATGCGTAATTTCAATACAAAGCAATAATAAAAGTTCATCATATCATATTGGGAAAAAGAATATATCAGATTTGAAATTCTGTAAAAATAAATGTTTGTTCAGTGAAAATATTAAGTATTTAAGAAGAGTGGAAACTGTGGTTGAAAACAAATATCTCGGAAAAAAAAGTTACGGTAACTTGAAGCTAGCATCAACAAAGCCATGAAACTTTATATATCGTCTGGCATATTGAAACTAATAAATTAAAAAACTTATAATACGAAGTTGTATTTTCTGAATTTAATCATGCGCACGCGCGTGGACGCGCGTTTGTGGTTGTGTGTGTGTGTGTGCGTGCGTGCGTGCGTGCGTGCGTGCGCGCGCGCGTGTGTGTGTGTGTGTGTGTGTGTGTGTGTGTGTGTGTGTGTGTGTGTGTGTGAACACTTTTTCTACACTTAAAAAGACGTAGCTACTGTATTGTAAAATTACAATAGCTTTTGTGACGGACTGGACCACGAAAATAGCCCAGGGTCTCGCAAATACAGCTATCTCAAAAACTACGGGGTGAGGGGAACGCAAAAGAAAGGGGGACACGTGTTAGAAGAAAAAGAATATAATTACCAATGAAAATGCTAATACAAAGAAAATAATAGAAACGAAAAGATGCTCAAACAGAAACTAGAATGTTCGCAATGTAATAACGCAAAAGACGCAACGCTAGACTAACACGTAATCGAAACAATACACGCGGGTGCTCGCTCGGGAGCACGCGGTGTTAGGAGGGATCTTTAAACGGACTGGTGGGCGAGGGGGATCAGGGAACGGGGGAGCAGGGTATTCGCAAGGGGGCAGGAGGGACAGGAGGGAGGAAACAACAAATGGGCGCCAGCTACTTGTTCGGCGTAGCACCATCGAGTGACCTCAGAAGGTCCTCGAATATTTACTCAATCTCGAAATGACACGGCTACCAGGGGAAGAGGTGAGGGGGTCTCAGGGAGGAAGGTTCCCGAATGCAAAATGGCTACTTTATAAATTACCTCGGTGGGAACGCGAAAACGGGCGGGGAAGGGAGAGGGCACGGGGGTCTTCCAAAAAGGGCGCAAACTACTCTGAACACACGCAATGTACCACTGGCCGCACGCGGTTGCCGGAAGGCCAGACTAAAACTCAAAAGATCTACTACGCAAAAAGGCCGGTCCACGTGGGGACGGCTCGCCAAATCCAAAAGGGGAAACTATTCTCAATGTAAAAGCGCAAGCAGGGAAAGGGGGTAGGGAAAAGAGTGACAAAAAAAAAGGAAACTCAATCACGCAACAATAGTACTCACTCAAAACGTGACTCGATATAATCCCAAAAAGATTCCACACACTTTCACACTTTTCGCAATATTACTACTCGCAACAACCGCACTCGCTCGCTCGCAACCTGGCTGGAAGTCACGATCTCTTCGGCGTTTCCGGTCCTCGTTGTTTCCGTCATAGGCCTCCAGGGCCTCGCGGATGGGTGGGTCTGCCCAGCTGAGAGGGCTACGCGCTTTAGCATTGGTCGGCAGTTCCGGCATGGCAGGGCATTGGTCCTTTTCATATTTGGTGAACTGCCGGGCCTTCCAGGGCCTCGTGGCGGCGGTACGGCGCTGGCTTCGCCGGCGCGCGTACTGGCTGCGCGCGCCGGTCAATATGGCGGCCTCCAGGCCTGTCAAAATCCTCCCGGGCGCGTCCGCGGTCTCGGAGGGAGAGGGCTCCGCCGCCGTCACACGGGACTTTTTCCTGCCCGTGTGACTGGACTGCACCGGGGCTGCATATATTGGTGGCGATGGTGGTGGCTGGGCATCCATCCCACGGGCGACTCGATCAGCTGTGTTTCCTGCCCATGCCATCCCTGCCTTCTGCTGCCTCGGCGACGTAGCCGCTCTCGCGGTCCTTCCAGGGATGCGGTGCTCTAGTGGCAGGTCCACGACGGTGTCCTAGTTGCTGGTGCTGGTTGTTGGTCCTCGGCGATGGTCCTCGAGCCAGTGCCCTACGGGGGAAGGGGAATGGTGGGGGGAAGGGATCTTATCCTTAACGTAGTGGCTAAAACATTTAACTAAACGCAATTAACAATACTTAAAGATAAAACGCAGTACTCGAGGCCTATGGGACCCGGAGCCAGGAGGCGGAGGGGAGTCTGCAGTAACATTTTTGTTACAAGATATACGCGCTAGGTTAGAGCAGGAAACACGAGGCACGCGTAGAATTCCGAGAAGAGATTTTTTTGTTCGGTTTTCACTTGAAAGTGAATTTTTTTTTCTCCTTACTTCGGAATAATTCTATGCCTTTATATTAAATATGAGGAAGAATTTGTAAAAAAAACTCGCTAGGGCAAACTTTCTCGAGAGCTTCCAGCTACGTACGCCCAACGATAGTGCACCACAATCTACTTATTTTCGAAAATATTATTTAAGGAAGAATGGAATTGATTTTTCTACGTGTGAGTTTGTCACACGGTCGAAAATTCGGATAAAAAGTATCCTTATAGAAAACACTGTCAATAAATTGATTACACCAAATCGAAGCCTTCCAATAAAATGTCTTTCCCCGTGGACTCGCATTGGATTACTTCTCAGAAAATATATAAATTCTAGGTGAATATCGACAGAACAACCTTGCGGATTTGTCATGGCGACACAACATTGGTGTTGCCGTTTCGTTTCCAACACTTATAATGTTATAACACAGTTACACGGAACGACCAATGACAATAAAAAGAAGAGGTACACAGGGAACGTTCTACATGTGTCAGCTTTACAAGATATCTCTGGGAATTATTATTATATAGCTAATTTAGAGTTTTTTTTAACACGTTGAGTTCGAAAGGTCCGTAAATGTGATAGCGAACCTCCAGGTTCAGGAAGGTCTTCCCACTGATCTCACAGTTTTTGAATTTATAATGGCTACCACGTATTGCTCGTATAATGAATCTCCAGCACAGTAATAACTGGTGCACCACACATACCTTGCCTGTATACTTATGGAATCCAAAATAGCACCTATTACAAGAACTTCCCTTGTCGCGTTCCAATTACTGATCTTGGTTGAGTTGTCATTAAGAAGATTTTTCTCTACTAAAGCTTTTGCGCCTTTTGCCTCAAAGGATGCTAGTTGTAGTCCGTGACATCACAACTAGTCACACATGCCCAGGGCTTAGTCAGTGACGTCCATTCTTAAAAATCAATTTTTAGTCAGGCGGCAATTATACCTAATAATTGCATGTTGTACCTCGAACCTTTTTGCTTTCTCGTAAACAGTGTTAAGTTGTGAATATTTAGCCCATATTTTAAACTCTAAGACGAATAATAATAAACAACATGTGAGGCGTTTCCACATGACAGATAGTTCGAACTTTCTCTCGAACCCGTATTTTCAGTTAATAAGTTTTTCATACGAAGGATAACGAATGCAATTGTTGTCCTAGCGTAATTTTTTGCTGAACGCAGCAATAACACTCTATTAAAACGTAAGAAAGTCAATGAAATACAACATATAAGGTATTATACAATACTTCACATAAAAGAACTCAACTTAAAATTCGGATTATGACTCTGATTTGAGAAGAAGTTCGAACTATCTTTTCTTCGTCTCGGCATAATAAGCTATTTAACACTCGTGAGACGCGGAAGACGTCTATAAAACGAGTTATACAACCATAATGTTATCATATCATATCAATAAGATATAAAGGATTTAATTATGATGTAATACCCGAGCACCTAACGCATAGCGACGAATTATGATTTTTGTACATTTTTCGGAAGCCGTTTGGGCACCTGAGGTTTGTGTGCACATTTTTTTCCGGCACACAGAAAGCGCATCTTGTCCTGATCGGTTCATCTTTTAAGATCGCGTAATCTGGAGAAAGCATCTCAACTTTCAACAATTTAACGATTGACTCTACATACATACATACAATATTAATCCATTAACCTTTTGAGTCATGCCCTTTTCCTTACCAACGATTTTCTTTAAATTTGATACTGGGGGGCTTTTGAGGTCGATCTTTGTACACTTGTTCATGTCCTAGGGACACTATGAGAACAAAAACTTCGGTACTTGATGTCCAGAAATTAGTTAAAAACATTGACAATCATGCGGGAAAAAGTGGGATACCCTATTTCTCACCGTGCCGCTAAGGGTTAATGACTCCAAAATCTTGAAAACAAGTCGAATATTAGACACTATGCTAAATTTACGTTCGTAGTGTTCGCTATATGACGCGTAACTACTAACAGTAAGTAGGCTACATACAAGAGAAAAGTTAAAATTTGTAAGTACATACTGATTTTGAGCGGTTCTATATAAGTAAATGGACGTTGAAAAAAACGCTTGTCCAAATTGGGACTAGTGTGACATGTAGGTTTTAACTCGTTATGAATGCGCTAAGCTAGGTGCGACAGAAAAGATAGGTCATGAATGCTTGAAAAAAAACGTTATTCCGGAAGAAGAACTAACAAAGCTGTAAATCCAATAATTGAAAATTTGTAATTTATAGTCTTTTATCCTACGGAAGTAATTTCATTCAGTTTGATTTCTCTCATTCGGGGAAGTAGACAACATTGAAACTTTAGTTTCACCTCCTTGCAGAGGTGTATTTTACTAAAAGTACAAAGGGTAAGAATAAAAATATAAATATGAGAAATATCTTGCAACAGTATAAACATATACTATCAAATATGGTTAAGGCTTCGTTCCGGATTAGATCCAATACTTGCGGTATGGACTGTCTAGCGAGAATATACCATTGATTCGAATAGTTTGGACCAATAAATTATACAGAATATTAAATAGTATGGCTGGAGTATGGGCAAAATCTCTTTCATCCAACCTCATTCGTTTCGAAAAGTATTATCGTATGAAAAAAAGGACAGGCACAGTCTTATTCGCGAAGCCTCATGAACGCTTTTGCATGAGAACAATTATTTATATTTCAATAAGATTTACAAAAATCTTGTGCACTGTATTCGAACTAACTATTCTGAAACATTTCTTAGAAAATATATTGTAACGGAAATTTGTTCTTAGGGCGGCTAAGGTAACGCGATAATTCCGTAAGAACACTCGTCACAAGTACACGAATTCTCGCGAGAGCAACAATCGGGACTATAACCGGCAAAAGACCTGGGCGCCAGGTATTCTCTAGGAATACCGATTTCACGAGGCAAGATATCCGGTAACCGCTCTCACGACAAATCGATCGACAACGCACTAGCTCAGCCTGTTCACCCTGAAAGAGCAAGGGCAGAGGAGCGGGGATCTTTGATTGGGAGATAGTGAAATCACGAAAAGTAACAGAACAGAATTTCAGCCAATTATAACAAAGCCCTTTTTATTCGGACATAGATAAAACAATAACTCCACAAGGCTGGACCGCTCGATAGCTAAGTCCCCAATCACGTAGAACACTCGGATAGGAAAGAACAAAATTTGGTATGACAATAAAGACAATAGTAATAACGGAAGTGATATGTCGAAAATCGGGCTCGTATAGTTTACAATAAATAGTACTCGTCGTGTAAGAATTGTACGATATCCCTAATAACCGTACTACATAGGCGTAGTTAATAACGCATACTTCACGGAACGATAGCTCTAAGGTTGGACGTATTACGATAGCACTTTTACTAGAGAACGCTAGGCAATGGCATATCACCGTAGATCGGAATTTGAAAGGAATAAAGCACAGAGATAACAGTAATAAGACAATGGTGAACAAAACTACTCTTCGCGAGAATGAAATAAATAAGAAACAGGTAAATTTACAGATTGGTAACTCCTTCAAATAATCAAAGCAAAGTAAGATAATAGCAAATAGGTACTAAGGTATATCTCGATATCGAGAAGCGATAACAGCACGTAGGCTCAGTGGCCACACTCCAGGATTAAAAAAAAATCAGTCTCTTAATTAGAACGTGCTAATACTAATCTAAGTTATACAATTATTGATTACAATAGGAAGAGAGACGATAACCGCGGAATTTTCCCGATTACGGAAATAGTCTCGAATCAGAAGGATTCGAGAGCGATAACAGACGGCAAGATTGCCAGGAAAATTCCACGTTAATCGAACCTCCAATCTTACCGGTATTAAATGAATTTGAAAGACGTCTATTCACCACCACGGACAGCCAGCGAGAAATCGATCTATCGGCTCGCGTTCGGCCGGTGGTGAAATCCCCACCCTTAATCTAACGCGTTGGGCCCTCTGCCGAACTTATTCTCGCGCGCAATTATTTAAACATGGTTAGGAGTCCCTTTACATTACGATACTCAAAATATCACGTTAGTAGATAATTAATAATACTTTATCAATACTATATTAGACGATAGCGATTATCCCCAACGACGTTCCTTGGCTCTGCCTCAGGATGCGGATGCTGTTACTCTATCGAGGTGCACGCTTCCCTATCTACGGGGCTGATTCTCGACGGTAACTCTTCTTCCCGGGATCAGAATTTTAGGGCAGCCTCCTGGCTAACCCTTCGGTAAGGTCCATGGGCTCAACCTCCTCGTCAACTTGGGTATAGGGGTGAAAAAGAGCGTCCTCCACTTGTCGCAGTCATCTCGGAATGCCTGGCTCCTCGAGTCTTCTGGGTGCTATCGCTGATGTTATTCAATTCCTCGGAAGGATCATCTAGACTTTCTCCCGTCAGTCACCGTCTATGCTCGAGATTCAAGAGGCGCCGTTCGGGACAGAGTGGATAAATATTTGGCACGTACATACGTCCCGAGATAGAATTTTACAGGGACGCACTCACGGTATGCAAGAAGATGTAATATAACGCATGTCCGTCGCACGGCTAATCTGCCGACTAGACTATTACGTTTTCTTAGTCTACTTCTTGAGCTTATACTATCCCAGGTAGCGTGTAATTACGTGCCGACTGACTCCTATTCTTGCGAATTTCAGAAGTCCCAAGGACTCAAGTAGCCGCGTCGAGATTTATGCTATTCCAGGTAGCCGTTCTCATTGCAACCCGTACGAGAAAATCTTACACACGCGATCCGATCAACCAAACAAAAAGGTACGTTACACTTACGGAAATATCCGGACAAGTGTACTCACGTAAATTAACCAAAACATAAAATAGAATAAAATGAACGAACGAAACAAAACAGGCTCTTCGCCGTGGCCGTAATCGGGGAAACCACCACTAGTATGAATCAACACATCACTCGCGAACTAGCATATTTAAATTATTAATCCGGCGACGAAGCTCTTCGATGGACATTTGCTTAGGCCCTTAGGCCGGAGTTAGCCAACACTTCGCTTCTATTACTTACGTAGATAGCGTGAAGAGTTTCGTACCCGGTTACAAGAAATACTGCTTACCAAATAATAGAAAGAAGAATAATCCACACAAAGGAAACTTTCGATAGTACAGTTCCGGAGGGATGAATAAAACGTCCACCTGGCAGGAAGGTCCACGACGAAAGAGAACCATTCCGATTATTTTCGCAACACCCGGGGTGATATCCTCTCACCCAACCGGTAAATTGCCGATTATAATTGGTCAATTACCCATCGCGTTTTTTTCCGCCAATCCTAGATATTTATTGATAATAGATCGCTAGGATCTAAGATTGTTAACCCTATCAGGTAGCTTAAACGTTATAGCGACTGCGTGCGTATTCTTCGCGCAGCCTTGTGGGTAGTAGTAGTTTGCTAGCGCTCTGACGTAAGGTGGTACTGGCGTCTTCCGCGCTGTCATGTCGCTACCCACATGTTGTCGTCGCGGTGTTTTGAAAGTGCATTCGTCGCCCAGTGCATTTAGTGCCCCCTGCAGTGCTCTGGAGTGGTGTTGTGTTACTTGGAGTCTCCGTAATTAACAGAAGTTTGTCTAAGCAGGTAAGTGGGCCTTTTCTTCTGCTTCGTATATTGTATTCTGATGTTCCTCAAGTGACAGCTTCCCGTGCCTTACAGGTTGCTGACCGGGTTCTTGCTCTACGTCTTTGGGGAAAGCCTTATCGTGCCCACAGGGCACAAGGATCACCTAGGACGGGAAACGAGGTGACCCTTCAGCCGGGTATTTCGAGGATTCTTCTCGGCAGAAGTGGATTCGCTTATCCCGATGTCAGGTAGCAGGAGCACATCGGTAGAGGCAGCCAAAGTTTCGTGACGTATAGACAGGTAAGACGATAACTCCTTTACAGGGAATTCTGATGTTGGCGGCAGCTGCGATATTGGCGATGAGAGTTGAGCCGTTTGAGTTTGGTGGGTTCCAGCAATGGTGATCAGTTCGAGCGGTCGGTATAACAGTCCCGTCAGGGTCGGCAATGTCGTCCTACGTAGGTATCCGACTTCATAGTGTTTCGTGTTAGTGAGTAGATGCTCGTTCATAGGTACAAGTTAAAATTAAATATAATTAATTTACAGATCTTATGTTTTCTATGTGGCTCCCCGACCCCCGCCAGTGGACGCTTATATCATAGCGGGCTGTAAATCCAGCCCACGCTTCAACTTCCTTCGACAACACCCTTGTGACGTGCATTTCCGAAAATTCAACGTCAAAGTATATACATGCATAAATGTCCAGAATACATTGTATGTACTGTGACGTTAATTTTTAACGCCACAGAAGCCCCAATGTGGTTCTCCCGTGCTTTTGATCATAGGACACAGTATCATCCCTCGGGAGGTAAAATCCGACTGTACCGGCCAAGAACTCCAGGATCCCGATTACTATACTTAACGAGATTAGGCTAATTTTTGTTATACAATAATTTCATGCGATACGTCGAATCACCACCACGCCGAGGAAGTCACTAGTATCACTCTTTAGTATCGTTAGAGGTAAACAGCCGAAGGTTACGCCAAGGAGCGTGGAAGGACGCCAACGTCAGCAGGCGCCTCCACCCCGTGATGGCCGGTCCCGAATAAAGTAAGGAGCCGACTAGAAAACAACATCGCCATGGACTACCATCACGTTTCGCCAGTCCCGGTATCGGTGCTCTATTGAAGGCTCCCGTACGGAGAGGGAGCTCAGGGAGCTGCCCTAAGCTGAGGAGTCACTACCCTCCGCTACTGCAACGTCTCCTCAATCCAGGACCGGACTGCAGCGATTACCCGCCACTATCTGGACGGCAAGAAGACACGGCAAAAAGCCCCGTCGATCGTCCATACGTTCCGAATCACGCGAAAAGGCGACGTACGCCATTGTATCGTGCGGAGACTGTAAAAGAACTTCCATTTTGCGTACCATCCTTCCCAGTATCATAGTTATACGATCCATTGGAGGCTCTAGTTAATATCTACTCTAATATGGAGCATCTCGCGTCGGATAGTTAATAAATAATTTCGTATTTTAAGTAATTCTCGAATTAGTCCATTGGCATATTTCCGCGAAATCTTCCGCGTAGGCGATTGGCCCATTGGGCCCAACTAGACTTACCGTGAGACAGCTAGGCGCGACCGGTAAGGAGATGAACCCCTCGAGCTTCATTCTTGCGTTGACAGCCGTCTTGGCCGGTGGGTTTTACTTTGGAAGCAGTAGAAGACAGTATGGCATTGGTTTCGAAATTGTATCGTTCACCTTAAGCGTCTCGACACCGAAAGGACGAAATCTTTAATACTGTGAGCGTAGATTATCCGAATATTTTGATAGTATCGTATTTATCTTCCCAGTTTCGGCTGAGGAGAAGACCGCGTATCGCCAGAGGTAAAGATTCCGTGCCTTAGCGTGAACTCTTATATTATCTCTAGTTAGTATTACCTATTCTCAATGTTCTCGGTGACCCTGGAAAGTTACCGTAAGAACCCGTGAACTACGCTCCTCGTACGTTCACGTTCTTGAACTTTGAATAATATTTTACGATCTTATCTTCTAGATTATAACTCTTTTGATATTAACTTTTTTATTTCTTTCCTTTTACGTATTTCTACTCTTATCTATTCTGTTTCCAAAATTCCAACTCGCGTAATACTTCGACCTGCGGTTTCTATTCTATTATATCCACTAGACCTACTTTGTCTGTCCACTACTCGATTTCGTCTGTCTTGCTCGCGTTGCGTGAATTGTACAGAACGTGTCGTGAACACGTTTCCGAGTAGTTTTATATCTGCGTTTATTGTAGAACGGACAGCTGTATCGCGAGGACACCTAATCGTCTCGAGCTCTGTAGGTCACAGAAGTAAAGCGTATTGTAGAAAGGATTATTCCTCTTTGTTTCACGTGTCTTGCAAGGACCTTGTATAGCGTGTGTAACTTTTGTCTTAGCATATTTTGTTCGCGTGTCCCGTATAGGACCTCGTCTCGCACGATATCGTATTCTTATTTATTTCATAATCGTCAAATTGTTATTTCCTTTGTTAAATTCATTTTATAAGTCCCAAAATAAGAGGGCCTATTATTACTGTTACTAGATATCTCGTGGTCTGTCAATCTGCTTTTTTTTACCGTCTGTGCGTTCCCTGCCCCTCTACCTACTCTTTTAGTTTCTTTCCTCCTAGTCGAAGTCCTCTTAATTTTCTCGGGAGTTTCGTGTGTTTTGCGACGCAGCGTTGCGTCTGGCGCCCATTTGGCAATTATTCTATTCAAGATTTTTGAATTGCGTTTTCCGGGGGAAATATTAGAATATCATCCTTTTTTTCTTATTTGTGGCGCGATCAGGTTGCCTTACTACGAGGTGGCTTGAAGAAAATAACGTCACAGTACATACGTCACGTTTCAATCACTTAGAAAAAAAATACCTGAACAAATTTGTTAGAACACTCTTTTTATCTATGAAATAAATTTACTAATGCAACGTTCCTAAACCATCCATCGAGAGAAGGGGCCGCACAGCAAGGCCCACTGCCAAGCGGCGTAACACAAAAACGGCATAATGAAAAAGAGACCAAGAGGTGATAAAGGCTACTAATGTACAGCACCTAGTAGTACAATCCATCGCACTGCTTTGCTATCAAACTCTTAGAATCAACAAACTAATTTATAACTTGCAGGAATCCTTCTACCCCTTGAAGGCAAGGCCTTAATACGTTACACTAAATTACTCGAATACCTACGATATTTTCAAAAAATGTTACTTGTATTGTAACGTTCCGTCCTTATACCCCCCTATCCTCGATCCTTTTTCCTTCCCAATCATCCATTCTTGATGATTGATACGTCAAGAGCCCCACACAAGAGTGCATAGCGCACTGTGGATGTGCATAACAGTATCTGAGAGAACTCCTCAAATCCTAGAATTCCTCAATAATCCTATCGACCTCTCACAGCGATGCCGATAAAGGAAAGGGAGCACAGGACTCGTAAATCTCCGATATTGCGTAATTCCCTTGAAACTAGTCACAGCGATAGTCATGAGGAAGTAATATTAGAAATTATTACTTTTAATATTCCTAGAATCCGAAATACAGTCGACAGACTGAAATCAAAATAAACAAGTTCCCAGACGCTATAAGCAGGCACGCGCCGAAGACAATAGAAATAACAGTAAGCCGATACTTGAAGAAACCGCTAATCGAATCAGTCAAATCAAATAGATAAATCCAATCGTAAATCAAAATATTGAATCCAAAAAGCGACGTTAACACCTCGGGTGGATAAAAATCGTTATCCCCACTAGTTTTAACGTATTCCTATCGAGGATATAAGCAGCGGCTTTCTCGATAGGAAATTCATTCGTGTCTCTCTAGACTAATCCACTAGATACTTGTACACCACTAGACGACAAGAAGCAGTAGAATTTATAGAAAGTTCAATTGTTAAGAAACCTGCACTCCTCAAAAAGAGTTCGTGCAGCAACGTCATAGTGTCGGCGCTGTCAGCAACTTTCCAGAATCAACATCACCAAAAACCCTTCCGAAGTGAAGATACAGCGAACGGAGGTCATTGTGACCATCTGTGGGTTCTGAATCTTTACTACGCTCACTGCCCGCTGTGTCACAGTCTTCGGACGCATTGTGCACTCTGGTGTATTGTGACACTAGTTTCTAGGTATTCCGCTTCGTAGTTTTCTGTATCTAGGTGTCGGATGTGGAAGTTGAGGGCTATAGTGGGGAAAAAGATGGTTACCTGTGAACCATCCTCGCAGCATCTTGTTAGTACAGCGACGACAATTAGTAGGTGCAAGACCAAAAAAAAAAATTAAAATAAAAGTGAAAGTGAAGAAGTGAAGTTCAAAATAAAAGTGGTATGTATAACAGCGTTAAGCTTAATCTGGTAGCCTCTTTTTATTTGATTAAAAAATTATATGCGGTATCTTTTACTTTTATTTGTAGCCAAGTAACCGGACTCAGCGCCGAGCGCACCTGTTTTTTTAGCAGACTATTTAAAAAAGAAGAAAGTGATATGTATAGCAGCTTTAAGCTAGTACTCATTTTTTTTTTATTTGATTAAAAAAGGTTTGTCTTTCTATCGCCTTTTGCACTTATTTGTAGACATTGACCGGCAGCAGCAGGAGCAGCAGCAGCAC
>NW_014332793.1:0-1473 GCF_000341935.2 Cephus cinctus
TCTAGGTTGCCCAAACTTTATTTTAAGTTTATATATTTTTTTTTTAATTAATCTATGACAGAATCGACTAATATTTTAAATGCCCGCTCGTGCCGCGCGACCGGCGACTTGAGCGATTGCGGGTCCTCTCTCGCTGAGGGGTCTGCTGTTACTGCTGCCGCTGGTTCTTATAATCTTATAAATACTTTTTTATTTGTAATCTTCAGTTCCAGCGCCCAGTGTAAACTCGATAAGATTTACTATGAGAAAATAATTAGCTGACTTCGTTACCTGAAATCAATAATCTTGAGAAGCAAATATGGCAATGAGCATTATCTCTGTCAGTAATTGTTCGTCCACGTGGAGAAAGGTGGCGCGAAAATTCTTAACTGGTGTGCATCTTTATATTATTCTGCTTATATGTAAAGTAAGCGAAAAGACAATAGTAAGCAGTTGAATAAACGATGAAATTCTGGAAATACAACTTCCGAAAAAAGTAAAACAAACAAATGTTTCTGGCGTCTGGCTAGTGCACCCGGTTACGAATCGGGAAGTCTATGGTTCCAGACCCCTCTATGGAGAGCACTTTCTTTTTACAAAAAAAAATGTGCTTTTGCAAATGGGATTAACAGATTAAAGAGTATATCCAATTAATTTATTTATCTTATTACAATAAAGGCATAACAACGACAACCTGCAGGCTTCCATATCACCCAAGAGATGCCGCATTATTTAATCAATTATATATCCATTATATATCAACATTACACAAACGATCTATTTAAGTAATTAAAGTATAAACGAATGACAATAGGATAGCAAACGGTTTCGATTAAAAAATCTTAATAATATGAGTTCTACACTCAAATATAAAGTTTCTTTATTGAAGATGATTACGACAATTATTTTACATTATATTTCACACACACACATGACGCGTGTAAATATCTAAAAGTAAGAGAAATTGAGAAAAGGACAATTGGGAAGAATAGTCTATCGGTCTATTGAGATCACGTACTGGCGACTTCAACACAGCAGTCTAGGAATCTGACGGATCGAATCTGAGCGGGCGTCTGCAACAATGTTGCTAACTATCACGCGACTAGCAATACACATTGGGGCCTGCAGCGTCAGATCGTTCACAGTCGTACAGGCAGCAGCATCATGGTTAGTAGTTCTTCAATAGTTATAAGGAAACAAGACGCAACACGTCTTATGTTTATTTTATTACTATGAAGGATATTGCGAGAGAAAATATTGTGAGTTAATAGAAAATGATTTTCGATCCCGATGACAGACTTTTTTTTAAATATTTTATATACGCTTAAAATAAAGTTTGGGCAACCGAGAAAATTTGAAAGAGAGGAACCTTGAAAAATAGTATAGGCCGATCGTAGTATAGGCCTAGTGGGGACCCGCTACGTTAAATAATGGGAACGCATCGACGGCGGCACCTCTTGGGTGATGTGGAAGCCCGCAGGTTGTCGTTGTTAT
>NW_014332793.1:1739-38795 GCF_000341935.2 Cephus cinctus
ACACATTTTTTTTGTAAAAAGAAAGTGCTCTCCATAGAGGGGTCTCGAACCATAGACTTCCCGATTCGTAACCGGGTGCACTAGCCAGACGCCAGACACATCTGTATGTTTTACTTCTTTCGGAAGTTGTATTTCTAGAATTTGATCGTTTATTCAACTGCTTACTATTGTCGTTTCGCTTACTTTACATATAAGCAGAATAATATGAAGATGCACACCAGTTAAGAACCCCGATTCGAAACCGGGTGCACTAGCCAGGCGCCAGAAACATATGTTTCTTATGCTTTTTTCGAAAGTTGTATTTCTAGAATTTCATCGTTTATTCAACTGCTTACTATTGTCGTTTCGCTTACTTTACATATAAACAGAATAATATGAAGATGCACTCTAGTTAAGAACTTTCGCGCCACCCTTCTCCACGTGGACGAACAAAAGAGAATAAAATAAACTTTGGGCAACCTAGAAAGGTTAAAAGAGAGGAACCTTGATAGGTTATTGACTCAGCCACGATGCTCGTTTAATTCTAAATTAAATTTTCTATAGATATTTAGCTATGATATTTCAAAATTTCTCTTTGAACTGTTCTCGGTCGTTTCATTTACCAACGAATTTCGCTATTCATTTTTTAATGTTAATTTTCGGCATGATAAGAGGTAAAGAGTGAAAACCAATGTTTCTATGCATTTTTTATAACTTTCAAATTTATTTGAATATACACATTTGTTTGCGCATTACGTCCATACAAATGTTAAGGTTTCGGTTGGATGGAAGATCTTGCTCCCCCGCCTGTTTGTCAAGAACGATTTGTGACGGGCGGCAACTTTTTCCCCACCACCGAGCAATCCATTCATTTCGCTGACTGCAATATCGGCTGGAACGATGATCATGACCCACGCGGCTACGCGAAATCTGTAACATCGACAGAGGCGATGATCACGAAATCCTACTCCCAGACTCGCCGCTACGATTTAGCGCCATGCTTTTGGTATCGCCTAAAACCGGAGCGCTGTACATCTCCCCACTCATCTCTGCCTAAAACCGGAGCGTTGTGCATCTCCCCACTCATCTCTGCTCTAGCGACGATTGGATGTCACATGGCCCTCTATGACTAAAATCAACAGAGTCGTAATCAGTCGTAATTAGTCGCAATGGAAGTCAAAAAGTGTAAAATGTACGATGATAGTTCTATTGCTTCAGACGAAGCAAAAATTCATATAAAAAAATTATTACAGCACCTAAATAAAAAAGACTGGCAGGACACCCTTTTATTTATGCTTCCACAATTATCATTTAATGAGCTCAATGGTAAGATAAATAACAGTTCACTCCCGGTATGTACTGTAAGTCCACGAGTTTAATGTGTTTTATGGATTGCAAACACTGCAAACCTTCAACAAATCACATATGGATTATAATAAAATTACGGAAACATGCTAAAATATAAAAATAAAAACTAATTCTGTGTAAAGCCCTGTACATGCGTTCTGTAGAAAAAAAATTCTATTCAAAACCAGGTGTTGGTTGCTAGAGACTTCATTGTTTTTGATCTGTCAAAAGTACACATCAAACTTGTCGACTGTCTATAGTTTACATTTATACTAATTACTTCAATTATGTCAGATCTATGGCAAATATTAAGTATATAAATTTTTCTTATAGCCGTTACTAATTCCAATGGTCGTATCTGCAGTGATGTAATAAAAGGTCCTATTACAATTCTTAATTCAATTGTCAAAGACATTAAAGAGAGAGTGCCATTTAATGCCATTTTTCCATCAGAAAGATTGAATCTGCCAACATCGGGCGAAGTATGTAAACCTTAATCTCTATTAATGTTTGATTTAATACACAAAACTGTTTCACAGAATTCAGATTGTGATCCCAATATAACAATACACGTTGATGAATTTCTTTATAACGATAATGACATTGAGGAACTTTTGAATGCTGGGAAATTACAGCAATATTATTGTAAAAATTGTGGCTCTAAAAATATTAAATCCCTAAGTAAATATACTTAAAAATTTTAGTTTCCCAAGATACTTGGTTTTACATCAATGTATTTACTAAAGTTTCATTTCAGTTTATATTTCGCATTCATTATCACAAGATGCTTTACACTATATATTTAACCATCTGTTGCCAATATTGAAAGATAAAACTATATTAGATATAGGATCAAGATTAGGTGCTGTCTTGTATGGGGTAAGCATTTCTACAACTAAAGAAGTACATTTTAAACATTGTAAACATGTGTGAATATGCTACACATGTAACTTATTTATATTATACATTAATGTTAGTAATTGATCTATTGTTACTTATGTAAGATTCTAATAATCTGTGTATATGTTTCTACTGTAGGGTTGAAATAGAGTTAACCAGTTAAAAACGAGATTTGAGCGGAATAAGCTAACTTGATTGGTTAACTCTATTTGATTCCTGCATGGTGGAAATATATGCTGTATAATATCAGTAGGTAAAACTACTAATCATATGTCTATTATTTCTTTATCATACTTATGCTATTATATTGAATAGTACGTAAAAATTAAACTGGAGTAAAGCACATGAAAAGTTAAAAATCACTTACATTGTTTGCAGGCCTATATGTACACAGATGCTAAAAAAATAATTGGAGTGGAAATGAATAAAGATTTTTGTGAACTTCAATCTAAAATTGTACACAAATATAATATGCAAGATCGAATTGATATTTTACATAAGCGAATTGAAGATGCTCCAGATACAATAAAATCAGCTGACGTTATTGTTCTTAATAACGTCTTTGAGTTTTACCTATCTGAGGTAGAACAAATACAAGTATGGCAGTTTCTTCGAACGACGATGACAAAAGGAACAATAGTCGTAACCAAACCGTACATTGAAGAGACTCTTAAACATTTAAATACTGTAATCAAAATAAATGAGTGGTTACGACGTATAAAAGAACCACAAGGTTCCCCCGCGCCGAATTTATTTTGTATGCCATTGGCCGATGAACAAGGCAAGTATAGTGACATAGCCAGTTATGAGGTATTGTAGTAAATTATTACCTGAATAAATAAATTATTTTTTATGCTGATAAACTTGAGACGTCAATAATATATCATAATATTATTCATATTATAATTTAATAATGTACCGGGTGAGGCAATAACTTTGACCGCCTGGAATATCCCTGATACTATTAGTCAGGAAAATTCCTTCTAATGAAAATTGCAGTCTAAAGAGGTCTGTCGAATGATGCTAATGATTTTTTGCACATTTAAAGGTGCTTGGAAAACTAGTCATTTTAATTTTTTTTAAATGGATTAACATGCTTCTATTTATTTTCCGTACTATCATAGCTGCACTTTAAATGAGTTCAATAAGATTGTTTAAGGTCGTATATAAGAAAAAAAAAGAATACTAAAACTTACTTTGACAATGGCTATTAAACATGATGACTATTAACAACAATGCAACATTGCAATTTTTGAATTATTGATTCACTTGCCCTTGATAATCTTTGACATTCCTCAAAATTTATCAAAGCACACGTTCTGACAAGTATTCACTGTCGCGAATTAGAACATTACAATATTTCAGTGTTTATTAATTTTGTAAAAATTTAATTGTACATTTTAATTTTTAAGCTTTAGTACTTATTATCTTTTTCCTAATATGGATACTTTAATTCTGAACATCTTAAGAACAATACTGTAAATTTTATTCAAATTTTAGAATCCATCTAAGTCATTGAACTGCCTTGAGCATTATGAAAATCATTAAAACCAACTCCATACTATGAAACTTTTGCTAGATAATTATTCTCTAACTAATCCTTTAGAAGATATTTCAAATGGTTAAAGTCAATACCTCACAGTATAAGTTGCTTTTTTATAGAATTACTCAGAGAAAAGTACACAGTAATTCATTCAGACTATGATAAGTTTATTTAGAACTATTAAACATTATTAAAAGATAACACCAAAATCTCAAGTTATTTCAGTTCTCATCAATGAAGTTTAATCAGCTGAAGTAAGCAAATTATGTTTATGTTTACCCAGAGTGTGTTTATCATAATGGTGATAAGGAGAATAGTTGCAGGATCGTACTTAAGTTATCAATAAAACGTCACGTTGAAATGTGTTCAAAAAAACGTGTGTGTCTTCATATTCAATATATATGCAGGAGTGCAAAATAGGTTGCATTTTGAAAAGTGAGTTCCTTCCAAGTGTTCTAAAAAACATTTCATAACCAAAAAATATGCTATGAATCAACAAGGTCAAAGGTATTATGTTATGGCACTTTTTATTCTTAAAAATCAGTATAACAGTAAGAAAAACAATTGATATAAGCGATAATTTTATATATAGCTGACTGTAGCTAACAACCTTCAATACTGTCTTCTTTTGAGTTAATCCTTTCATCACGCAGTAGCAAAGTGCCGTTTGCAGCAATTGCTTACTACCATTGAATGCTAATTGAATCGGGCATAGATTAATCATTTACCTTTTCACAGTAAGCCATTACAGTCATGGTAAGTGGACGTTTTGTCAAACAGATTGCTAACGGCCGACATGAAACAATCCTCGCCCCTCTCGAAGTCGCTAACCGTCACGCGTACCAAGAAGCCACTGTGTACCGATCAAGTTCACGTCATGAGTTCAGTCAGTCACCGTCTATGACTCGGAAAGAATCTGTTTTCTCCTTATTGTCACTCTATTAACATACGTATATATTAATCCTTAAACTAGTAAACTGGAATGTAAGTCCAATATTCCTTAAAATATTTATTTTCCCGCGCAGACGCGAAGTGGTTGTGATTTGGTGGTGACTGAAAACGATTCAGCTTTCTTCCAAAATTTGTATATACCGACAATACGATTTACATTCAACAAAAATAAGATACACAATTTTATTATAAAATGGAGAGGTAAGACATGACAGTTATTAAGTTATTTGAAAACATTATGATTCGATGGTATAATACATTTTATAATGTCTAATATTTTCTTCTTGCCATAATTAGTGTTAATAATTTAGGGACAACGCAATGAACTATCTTTTGAACATTATTTTGTATTACCCAATGTACTTCTCTATATCTTATGCTTACATGACGCAAATATGAACTGATTACCATTTCTCAATAACGAATAAATTTCGAAAGATATCAGAATATTATGAAATTATAATTTGACTTGAGTATTTTGTTTGCTAGGTATGTATGTGTATCTAGCAATGAAAATACTAAACGAAAGTTAGTTCGGGTTTTAACTATTCAAATATAAAATATGTACAGTCAGGCGTCTCAATAGTTAACAGATCTGTGAACGAGATTTCGCAATAGTTAACATCCCTTCCCTTTTCGTATGTATACTGAGTGCGTGTACTTGAGTCAAAATACTTTAGAAAGCGCATGCGCTTATAGGCATGGTCAACCAGTAAGGTTCGGAGAACACTAACAGAGAGGTGGAAATATCGGTTAAGGCTTGCGTTGCAAAAGTGCTGAAGGGAAGGATCATTAGTGTTGAGGGGCTTGACTATATGATAAGTACAATGGCCAATCTAGGACGCGAGCGGTGCCGCTGTCGCCTTCATGCGACATTGACCTGATTCCATTGCAAATCAACCTCCATCTCTCCTAAATTTCTTCTCCACTATTTACTTGAATTCTTTTGAGACATCTATACCTTACCTTACATATTATTGACAAGTGGAACTTCTCAAAATTCATGTTCAGACGATATCTATTGCACCGATAGATATCTATTCATAACTACCATCGTGAAAAGAGTGTCTTGTTTCTTATTAACATGCAATAATGAAAAATGAACCATTTCTTGTATTGAAAGAGAATTTTATAATTTTACAAAGAGGAAGAGTCACGAATAAATATAGCAGAATGACATACACATGTAAGACTAAGTTATGCATATTATGATACAAAGAGCAGCTCATTTTATTTGACGATGAGGTTTTAAAAAATTTTGATTTCCTTCCTTTCCTTATAGCTGCCTCCTGCAATGAGGAGATGTGCGGGGAATTTTGATTTATGTATATTCTATCTTCCTTCCTTCCTTTCCTTATAGATGTATCTCTAATGGGGGGACCTGTGCCATATATAGTTTATCTTCTATATGGCATGGACATGTGATAAAGTGAGAGTATGCTACTACTAAAAAGGAAGCTTATTTATTACGGAGAATCGTTCAGACGTGACGGAACATAGTTAGCCTGTTGTTGCGCATGCGTTTAATCGCTTACTTCCGACGATATGAAAAACCATGACCTTTTGATCAGGTTGAGACTCAACGAAGGTCACAGGACATGATGAAGTGGAACGACTGTTAAAAGTAACCAAGGGGGGCGCTTAAGCAACAAAATTTTATCAGATTTAACATTACTTCATTAATATTAATATACGAAGAAGATAATTACACTTGTTAAATGTCATCATTTTTAGTTATCTTTACTTAAACTCATATCAATTTTGACATAATAGTTAATCAGCATGATACGCCATATAGCATCATAATAAAGCGTAAAGAATTTCGATGTAGAAAATATTTCGTGATGCGAATTTCTACATAAAAGAAAATTTAAGGCTATCATATACTCGATAATAGCTCGTATCAATGGGACACATGAAAACAGTTATTTCTACCTGCATTGATTTGATGAAATCAACGTGATCATATTAACGCCCCAGCAAACGCATTGTAACATTTAAATATCGGCAATGGTAAAATGTCCTACTTAGGGATATAACATTTATAACTATTACTTTGTGTTTGCTGGAGCTATACAAAGGGAGGAGCTCTAAATTTAAGATATTATATATTCATGTTGATATTATCCAGTTAGTTACTTTAAATGATAAAATAGTCCGAGCATTAGATGGGCTCAAATGGTGAGGGGGTTGGGGGCATTTACATTGACGAGATAATGGGGCGAGTGTCAAAGCTAGAAAAGAATTAACGATAGCAACCAGTAATGGCTATGAGGCAGGTGTGATCATTCAATCGAAACTTTCTTGTTTCTTTAACTTGACTGACGCACGTATGACGTCAATCGGACCAGGAGGAAGTGTAGCCCGTGATGTAGCCGATGATGTAGCCTACCTCATAACTCGTTCTTTTTACTTTTATGTTGGACGAGCAGGGCACTATATTATATTTCACAAGAAGACATACATAGGTATAAGTATGTAAATTTGAACAGTCTTTCCAGCACTTTCGAGATAGACGAATATTCAGAAAATCAAATGGCCTACTTGCCATTTGATCCAATCTATCAATGATAAATCTTGACCGATGGATTTAAAAGAAAAACTTTAGTATATGATGCGGATTCTCATATTATGATATGTGCTTTCCACGTTTAATATCCTGTATGTACACATGTCGTGTGAGTCTAAATATATTGAATGTGTGTCACGAGTTCTAAATTTTTTTATTTGAAAGAGTTTACCTACTACTCGATATACAAGAGCATTATTTAACGAAATTATTATTAGTTTATATCTTTTCTTTACTCATTTTTCAGCAAAACGTTTCTGTGGAAGACTTTTCTTTTTCTGAAAGTGAAAAGAATTGGATCTTGTTCCTTACTAAATTTGGTCGGAAAATAAAGAAAAAATATATTCGACATATAAAGCCATGAGCAAAAATGGATACCACCAACAGACCCCAACATCTTTGTATAATAATGAACAATCATTACGAGGGAGAGTCGAAGTCACAATGGTTCAAAGGAATGCCACTGATGATAAAAAAGATACTAGAGGATCAAATAGATTTCGATTAACAAAGGAAAAAGTAGTGCTACTGGTGGGGCAGGCAAAGCTTAAAAGCAAATCGAGTGTCCCATCTAATGTTTCCATGGTTCGTAATGGTCGTCAACACGTTCGGCGTGGTGTTCGTGCGCGCTGTGCGTCCCGTGTTTCGAATTGCCGGTCGGTTAAAAAGACATTCCGCAGAGCGTATACATTAAGTATTAATCTTTTTGGATATCGTAATTCATACACCACGAGACGCTCTTTCATCAATCAAAAAAGTGCAGAACAATTTTTCCAACTTCAACATCGAAGGTTTAAGAACATTTCTAACAGGATTAACTCTGAGACAGTTACTCAATCATCATCGACTTTATTATTACCTTCAGAGACAAAATTGTTCAGAAAACGACGTGTTGGAATTGTCGAAAATCAGTACGAAAACGAACAGTGCCCTATCTTTTCTCCAATTCGGGATCTCATTCATCGATTCACAGAACTTCTCTCGGAGAGAAATACTTGGCATGAACATGAGGCTTCTAACGGTTTTAAAATGAAATCCAAAAATTTAGTGAATCGTGACAGAATGCTAGACGATACTTGTGATCTAGCAGAAGCGAAGGAACAAGTTGAATTTAATGTAGCTAAGATGGCCGTAGCACGGTCTTACAGTAAAAGTTCTCAAAGCGACGAAGGCATTGAGCCCGATACAATCCCACGAAACAATTCTTTTCGTCGATGTTGGAGCCTAGATTCTGCTGCACCAAGTGAAGAAGATATCTTACGAAATGCGGATCAACAAATGGAACACAAACTTCAAGTATCTAGATGTTGCAGTTCTGACAGTGCTGTTCTCAGCGATGAGGATCATAACAAAGGTAAGTTTAAAATTATACAATGAACAGCTAGGATATTAGTAAATGAATAATTCACAGGCTGGGAAAATTCTAACTTGGGAGAAAATGGAGACTATGAATTTACTGAGGGTCAGCCAAGATTTTGGAGGACACCAAGTGTTGTAGTCAGTGATTACTCTGACTATTCCTATTTGGATGAGAAATTTGAAAGAAGTAATCTAGATATAGATAAATTTACTGACAAGAGCAGAACACCAAGCCAGGCCAGTAGCTGCTCCTGTTTGGACTGTGACGAATTTAAAGAGTTCAATGACATCTTGTTATTACAAGATAGCAAACTTCCGCAAATATGTCGTCACAGGCGTCACTCAGATTCCTGCTACCTCTGCATAAGTTCAACAAATAGTGCCTCTGAAAGGTATATATCTACGTTACATATTTTGTTGGAGAATAATGGTTTATTAGAAATCGCTACCTCCTTATAATGTATAAGATTGTTATTAGAGGTTTATAAACGCACCATAATCAAGCACGACATGCTTGCTGTGCCAGAAATGTTAACATGGATGGAAACAGACGGAATTCCTGCCTGGCATCTCCAAGTTCTTACTCCCCGCAGTGGAATTCATTGAAATTAAGGAACAATGAAGATGAACTATTGGAGAAGCAGGATAGGACAACAATTGATCTCTTGGAACTACCACCCCCTCGCAAGATTTCTGATTGCTCAACCAACTCCAGCCTCAGTGGAGACGATTTTGAAGTCACTGAGCTACTGCCAGTTAGGCCTACACGGGTGAGTAATTTCATTTCCCTGTGTGTATTAAAACAGATCGCCATCTAGTAGTATATTCTGGAAACTCTGCACAGTGTATCTCAATCGATAACGCACCTAACAATTTATTTTGCATTATATAAATGATGATTAACAATTATTGATCATACTTCATTTTTGAGTTTAGAAATTAAGAGTTTTGTATGTAATGTTACACCGCTATTATAAAATTATACGAATTTGACTATTTTATAAAGATGTTCAACAGGATATTATGATGGGCTTTAAAATTTGAAAAGTTACGTAAATCGTATCATGTCTAATTAGGCATGAAACGTGTGAGAGCATTATATTCTTAATACAAAAGTCGTTGTCTTCATATTGATACATGTGCTAAAAATAATTATTCATGTGAAATGTCATAACATAGTAAGATTATGATCAGAATATCAAATTCTTTTTAAATTATATGAAAATTTTCTGTTTACTCGAGTAAAATTCATACGTTTCAGTAGAATATTCTTAAGGCCAGAAATAGCATTAAATTTGTATGAGATTAATTTAGAAGGTAAGTCGTTCTGCGTTAGAATTATCTTTTTTATGTCAGAAGTTAAAATATTTTTAGCGTTTCTTGATCTTCTTCAATGATTCTTGGTTGTCAGACTATTCATAGAAAGACATCCATTTCTCTGTTTACTTTAATAATACTTATATACTTTTCTTCATACAGTTTACTTAACTGTCCTTCAATATTTTCTAAACAGTCTTTTAAAATATTTTACAGCACTCGTTCATCGTTATCAGCAGATTTGCATTGTTCAGTAACAACCACTCTTTTAATACAAATTTGGCGAATTTGGTATAAAATTCCATCCAACCAAACCAGTCTGTAACTTATAATTCAACGAACGTAATGAAAGTATACATTGAATTGCAGTATTTTATTTATAAATCCAGATTTCTACGTGTATATCAAATATAAGCATTGTTTTCTTCATACAGTCTGTCATGGTCAAAAAATAAAAACTGCATTCGCAGTCGTACAATTTAATACATGCTAAAATTCATATTATACACTGATGAATTTATTTGACTATTGTCTGAAGCGTTTTTTTCCCTAAAGGATTAAAAAAATAATATTTCTAATCCTAATAGACTTCTGGTGAAAATCAGGATCCTACGTATTGCTTGTTACTATTATTTGTACTAAACAAGAACATCACGGATTCATTCTAATCTGGAAATGTAAATGGACATTCTTATTTTTATTTTTATTTGACGATCACATTATTTGGAGAACCATCCAATGCTTATTTTATTAATGGCAAGTTTAATGTTCTCGCTTTCATTATTATTATCTTCCGGTAAAGATTTTATTTAATTATAGATATACAAAAATTATAAATAGTATGATAAAGTATTAATCTGAATGTGTAGTATTTAACTGGTTGGGTTGGGTCCAATTATACATACGCGAGTGAATATCCAGCAAACTGCTTACCGCGTTTGCCCTAACTCTTTTTGTCTTTTTCTTTCTCTCTCTGATCTCCCTTTCCTTTTTTTGTTTTTGTTTCCCCGCGCAAGAGAACACACTCTCTCGTAGCAAGTATCACAGCAGTAGATATCGTAAGTTGTAACTGAACAAGTCTCATGGGCTCGTGCGGAAGCACATACTATATTCATATGGCCTGCTCGTAGATCATCGAAGTAAATTTAACGAGTTCTATTGACTACTTGTTATTTTTGTGACACTTTCATTAATCTTTTGTAAATTGAATCTTGTGAGACCGTAACATAGGTTAATTATACATTAACAGTTTATCAAAGGACATCCCTCTTTAAGAAATTCGATTAAAGTCAATAGAAATCGATAGATATCCAATTCAATTACAATCAGATTCAATCGAAGGTATTTTTATTCCGAATGAAAATGATTCGAAATGAATACGTTGTGCTGTATCCAATATGATTTTATTGGTGATTATCCTATAAACAATGAATATTTAATTGGAATAAGGGAAATTTCACTCATTTTCCGTAATAAATGCCTATAAGATTTGACAATAATCTTCTATTGAAAAAGTCTCAATCCTTTCGACAAACAATTTTCAATCGGTTTTAATTGATTTTTTAAAGCGGGTCTAACCTTATTTTTGAGAAAATGCTATTCCGAATTCTTTTATTCTTTGTAGACTTCCGATTTTTTTTAGTATACTACTTGAACATTCCATTGAGACGTAAAAAGACTTAATGCTTGAGGCAGACAAACGAAAGTTTTCCACTATACAAACCGACCCTGCTTGGTGGGCGTTGTCGCAGAATCAGATCGAAATTGTCTTTACCAATTACCATATGTTTATATGGTACTTATCATTTACTGTTTATCATTGTTTTACCAACAGTAATTATTACAAAGGGCAAAAGAAGTGTAAAAACCAACCTAAAAAATACGGATGCCTCCGAATATTTCCATAGTGCAAAAAAATACATGTAGATGAAAGCACTTCTATATTTTTTGTTACCTACATATTAACACGAAATGAGTATATTCACGCGCAGTTATTTACCTCTATACATATAATCATTAGCATATTGCGTCTACTCGATAATACACGCATTGCGAATGTAAAAGGTATTCATATCCTAGATCTCAATCTATATAGATACACACAGAATCCACTTACGTATCCTTGCAAAAGGGAGAGACAAAAGAGACGATTAGCAAGACAAAATATATATAGAAACACTCGTTTAGTTTTAATAGCATGCAAAGAATAATACGAGTAATCTTTGTAAAGGATTAAAGAGTTTCGTAAACCCCAGATATAACCATACCATGCAGCTCTGTCACATCTGAATCTATTATATTTTTTCGGACTGGAAATGCTGGTTAATTATATATTTTTACATTTATTCAATATACATAACTATTTAATGGATGAGCCTTTAAACCTTCATGGTACCGGCAATTTTTTATGAAAAAAAGAGATCTTTTTTTACTGGAATTTCATGTATATAAATAATCTACATGTTCCGAAAAGTCGCAAGTGTTTTTTTAGCGCTAATACAGTGGCGTTATCGGTCCTTTAAAGATTAATAAATTTCCTGAAAAACTGTGGTCCAGAATTTAAATGTAACAAAAATATGGTTATTCAGAAGTAATAGGAATAAGAGAGAAAAGGAGAATGCTGCAATCAATCCCTCTCTACTCGAAAGTACCTTTCGCGGTATTTCTGCTTGCTTCTTGTTTATCTCTTCTCATAATCAATCTGTTACTTTTTATATCTATAAATGAAATGTAATATCTCTGTAGAGTATATAAATTCTACCATTTGAACTGAAATATTTGAAATAACGCATTCATAGTAAGCTTACTGGCAGTTCTGGAATTCCAGGTTATACCCCCACCAAGCTGTTCTGCGCAGACACTTGGATAATGTATCGGACACATGGATGAACACGCGTAAGCACGCTGCGTTAGCACACCTATGTCGTAACATAGTACTATGTGATTGAGTGTGTATTTTCTGGGACACCGTGTACAGCCATGTGTACCACCGCGTGTTCGTATATGCGATGTACATAGTGTGTCAAAAATAGAGTTAGGAGCTTATATTTTGTTTGAGTTTCATTATGGTGCTCTCATGAATTATTACTAAAACAGATTTACAATTAGACATATTGAGAGGATTGCTATTAAGGTGTCTCAAAGAAAATGCATGTGGTTAATTCATAATAGAGCTCTTCTTTAATTTTCTGTTGAAATTTCTATGCAAGACTTTCTTTTGCGTTCTCGTCAGATAATAAGAGTCTTATTATTTTTTAATTAATGTCCTGTGGATAAAGTAATGTGTATGGACTCGTGTGAGTAGCATGAAGAGAGCACGACATTAGGTAAACAAGGAAGAAAATTAGTTTCCTCGTTATTCATTATTGACACGTACCCATTGGCCAAGGAGACGCAAATATGAGAGGACTAGCAATTCGGATATCATCAACTAAGAAGTAAATTATTTGTAAGTTTTTTAATAAATCTGAGGCAATTAATTAATTGCTTAAGTACTTATTTAATTCTTTATTTAGTTTTAAATCGATGTCCAATACCCCAGTCGAAGGTCTTTGAAAATCTTTCTTGTATTACATACTTTATTACTCAATATATGCGATGTATAACTATTGTATGAGTAAAATTGAGAACGTCAATTTTCGTGGACTTTTAAATAATCACAACCATTGTGCCACTTAGTCAGTCAGTCAGTCACTCACTCACTCATTCGCTGACTCGCTTAGTTGGTTCTAGGTCCGATCTCCTGTAGTCGACTCTCAGTCGGACGCGACAGCCTCTCGTAGAACGTATCGTGCTTCCTCGATCCTTGCTTTCCTACCATGATACTCCTTTCTATCAGTTTATTCCTCGACTAAATAGTTTGAACGAACTTGTTATCTGTGTACCAGAAGTTTTGTTTTAAAGTGAAAAAGTGGTATAACTAAAAAATTCTTCACAAAAGAAATACCGTATACAAATTGGTGAGAGGATGAATCTATGCGCAGCCAATATTCACAACGCATGCTGGATTCGTTGAAACTTTTGAGTTTTTCTGTTCCGTCTACAGTCTGCATCCATAGAGGAAAGGAGGGCCAACAAATGTCACGTAGATCTGAAGAGATGATTATGAGTACGTGAAGAATACACATTACACAGAAGAAGAGCACGTCAGCGAAAAACGCTCATTCTTATCTTTCATACGTGCGTACCAATGCTCAGTATTTCGACGAAAAACGAAGTAGCTACGGGATGAGAAGTCGGTATTTTTGAAGATCCAATTTCTTCACGTCTGTCACAGTTTCTAAATAGCATCTCAAATATCTTTTCTCTGACTAATTCAATTCTCTGGTGATCAAAGTCAAACATGATCGACGGATTTACATGCTCTGCAGTGGCTGGATATCAAATTCCTCTTATGGATGTTTGGATGTCGAAATGTTTAATTAAATAGACATTACGCGAATTGGATCCCATCACGTGAAGAGACATCAGCAACATAATTTGCCCAATTTGAAGCAACGTCCAATATACTTTTAGAGTTCCGAGTAAATTATTAATCCTTCCATCATGTTTTCATTGCTTCTCTATCACGCTGCCCGTTGCGAATGTTGCAAGTCAGTGGTCCGATGGTAAAGATTTAATATCTTATAAAAGAAGTGTTTATAAAAGGCTTTTACGGTATAAATATCTTGCGAAGATTCCAAGAAATGATTTGTATCGTGAAGTGGTCGAGATAAGTTTTAATGGAAGGTGATTTAACGGAATGTGAAGATTTGTTTGGTTTAATACACGTGCGTATAGACATACGTTTGGTTCTGTGTTTTATAAAAAGGAAGCAAACCTTCCTAAGAGATTAAAAATAGCCAGTGAAAGAAACACGAGGAGTAATGTTATTATATTATTTTCTCACTAAAGAAAATGCTAATTATCGAAATAAAGGAGTGACTGAATGCGACATAGAAGACTAAAGAAGAAAATGGACGAAGAAGCGAAAATGGAAAAAGCAGCGACAAAAAATATGGATATTTCGGGAGGCTCGAAGGCAGCAACAGCATCTCCGACACCCCCAACCAGCCCGACATCCCCAAGCTTAAATTTGATGGAGCAGCTGCTGCTTGCGAAGATCGAGCGGCAGAGCTTGTCTGAAGAATCAGAACGCGAGGGACATCGAAATCTTCTACTAGCCAAGAGAGCACTTCTATTTAGAACTGATTCAATGGATAGTCAAGCTAGTGTCAGCACTTTCAGTTCCCTCTTATCTGCTGATTCCTCGTCAACGAGTCGCTACTGCAAGTGCGACGATTGCCTCCTGGGGATCGTCGACAAACATCAGCAAAATGCAAACTCTGTCGGACGTAAAAAGGTAATCACCGGAACTCCTCCTTCTACTTAATACGAAGTTCCATTCGAATTTTAAAGGGCAATATAAAAAAGGTGTCAGTGCCGTTGGCAGCGAAATTAATCGAATTTCGTCCCACTTAAAAATTTAAAACTTTAGCACGGAAGTCCCCTTTTATTTTTATCTGTTACATCAACCTATGGAATAGGCTAACTAATCGAAATCGAGACACTACGAACGACAGGAAACTTCATGACCTCGAAATGATTCTCATCGGACTTCATTGGCAAACTGCGGTTGTCAAATGAAACACGTGGATCGCCAGTCAGCGAAATAAATTATGCGCTTCTATTCAATTCCACTCATGGCGCTCGGATCGATTTACCCCGTTCCGTTAGGCTTGATATTATTGCTCAATCACCGCATCTATTAGTTATCGCTCTCCTTTTTTTTTCCTCTCCACTAAATGTCTAACCCTATGAATGAAATTTGGGCCGCGCACTAGTTCATTGCGTTAATCGATTAGCTATCTACCAAACTTCGATTTGATTTCAGTAATGTCAGCGTAATGTTACGCATAGATATTATAATCTGCATTTTGACACGCTTTCTCCGCATGTATTCCATAATATCGTCTCTCGATTGTGCTTTGCTAGAGATTAGTATTCGGGAAACATCTTAAATATGTTCCTACTACTGAAAATACATAAGTTGAATACTAGGAATCGGTAATTAACTGTGTTAACGTTATTCACTGATATCCAATACGTTGGTTGTCACTTATTTTTCATTCTCTTGCCTAACGAACATTCCATTAATATACCTCAGCGGAGGCATCCGAATATTAAGTTCATAACTTAACAATTTTATATGAAATAGTACAGGACACGGACGTTTGTAAAGTTCTAATTGGTTTCAACGTCCATAATGAATACGCGCGCGCTTGAACAGTGTCGAGCGTTATAGGAGAAACCGCATTCTGAATGCCACCTATTTGCACAAAAGTATGTCCGTAGTTTTTCAAAATGAATGTATATTTAAAAAGAGTCACGTAATATTGCGCTAAAGACATTTTGAATAAGGTATATGTAAATAAGGTTTTCAGTATCGATTATTTGCCACTTTAGGCTATTAGGTAGCATGTGTGCACATCTTATTTGCTTGTTTTACTTCAAACATTTTTCTAGTATTCTTTATAAAACTTATATATTATCATGAAATTTCATGACAGCCCGAATATACATGAGATCCTTCTTTTAAAAAAGTAAATTCACGCCGTTGGTTAATCTGACGATCGGTTAATTTTACGACTCCATTGTAATATAACGGGAATTGAGTATAAAATATAATAGAAAACTTGCTTGGATAATTGCTGTTGAAATGATACATATAATATATGTATAATTATAAAAGATAAGATTATCTTATTAGACTATCTTAATAAGATTATCTTTTCCTTTCCTAGCTGCGTTGCTATTCGAATATTAGTGTTAATATGCTTGACTCCATCTAATGCAAGGAAATGAAAGAGGGAAATCATCATCGAATAATCAAGTTGATTGAAAACTTCGATGAATACGCGTATATATACGTTCATACACTTCCTTAGCGATTGCTGCGAAGCAAGGCGTCAGCGTTTCTTTGATAATACCCATTTTTGTGAAAACATATGCACATATACGAGCGATTACCAATGTAGGAATATGCATTAACACGCATACTATATAAATACGTAGGTATAAGTGTATGGATATAAATATACAATAACTATGCACGTAGGTATCGGGCCCCTATTTGAAGCGGCAGTGCACTAGGTGCGGATTGACGACCGCCGATGAACTTATAATGTATGTACGTTAATTAGTTTACTGTCGATGACGCATTTCCAACGCACGACATATCGGGGACGACTCGGAACGCTAAGCGTAAATGCCTGTAAACATATCGTGTGCCACTTCCCACTCCAGTCTAGACACGAAAAAGAAAATCATTCTGCGAAATCCAGTCTTTGGCTCACGCACTTCCAACTGTTGAGCAGACTTGTCTCCGTCGCTCGAGGCATGTGTGTGGTTTCCCTGTGAGTGTAGCAGTACTCATAACTAGTGAAACGAGTAACAAAGAAGAAGACGATAGAAGCCAAAAAGCATAAACCCACAAAGGATGTCTTTCCATGGAGACGGTGAAGGATCGTATAAGAACCAAACGAGAAAGGACAGATGCGAGATAAGTCGTTGTGAGTTACGGTAAATCTAGCAAATCCTTATGATACACAAGACAAGGTCCTGCTTTACGTAATACAAGACGCGGGTGTACGCCTTCGAAGCTATCTCGATCTCCGTCTCAGACTGGGTGCACCTGTTAACTGCGAATAAAAGTGGCACACGCGCTTTCCTCCAGATGCTTCGCTGCGCACTTGTGAACTCGCGAACCCAATTAAACGTGCCTCAAGCAGCGACTCTTAACGCCCCAATGAAAAGGCTGTAAATTGCTGGCAACATTGAGAAAACAATAAATTGTTGACGACGAAGACAAAATCTCGGAGAGGAGCAAAGATCAGACAGCAGAGAGGAGAGAAAATAGGAAGAGCGATAGGAATTTTGGAATTTGAAAAATGCAAGAGACCATTGAGCGAATGATACCCAAAATAATTTATACTACCGCGGCCTTGAGCGACGGCTGCAACGTGGCTGGTGCCGATGAGAAGGATGGCGAGAGGAGAATACTTGGTAGACACAGACGAATCACGAGGTCTCGATCCTGGCGCAATTCTCGAAGAACTTCATTCTCCTCGGACCGTCTGTCCTCCTCGTCATCGCGCAGTCCGTCGCCACCAGTTATCGAACATCATCACGAGCACCATCAGCATGAAGGTGCAGATCACGATGATCTTGCTAATCAATTAGAAAACACGATTGGTACCGACGATGCTCAATCACGAGCGATCGAAAATAGTTCTGGATATGGGGAGTATCTTCAACTGTTGTCCGTTCCACAATTAAATTCCAACCCACTAGAATGGGGTGAAGCAAGTGGCGATGACCTTAGTTCCGAGTGGGACTCCGATTATGCTGATAGTAAATCGTTTTCCTCTTCGAGGGGTAACGGAGACTATGTTTTTCCTAAGGTAAATTTTAAGCAATATGAATTATAGACGTGTCGTGTGATTCTGTTTCACATTTTAATTACTCATCAATGAACTTCGCTGATGAATAATGGCTTGTATGGCTCATGCGTTTCGTCCGAAAAAAAAGTAAATGGCAGGTCAATTTCGAAAAATTGTGTGCGGGTAGTGTTTCATACAGGCATTTTATTTCTTACACCCAAGCTGCAATAATTACAAATTTTATAATGTTTAACCGATGCTGTAGTAAATGAGAACATTTTAGTTGGTGTGTATTACGCGCGACCAATGGGAAAAATACTATTACTATTCATTTTAGTCAAACTTTTTATAGTCGATTATTCTCCGTTTCACTTTTGTTACAGACATCTGGATGGCGGAAACTGAGAAACATTGTTCAGTGGACCCCGTTTTTTCAAACTTATAAAAAGCAACGATATCCTTGGGTCAGTATCATACCATAATATCAATTTTGAATTAGCAGTAGAAAATGATGTCAAATACGAATTAATTTGTGAAAAATATACTTATTGACTAACAGGTTCAACTAGCAGGTCATCAGGGCAATTTTCGAGCAGGAACTACACCAGGAACTATATTGAAAAAACTTTGCCCGCAAGAAGAGGCCTGTTTCCGATTATTAATGCACGATGTTCTCAGACCGTATGTACCGGAATTTAAAGGAGTATTAGACGTGCGAGAAATTGACGATAGTGGAAACCAGGATGCCGTTAACGTTGTTGCCGATGAGACCGAAGTGGATAATATGAACAAAAATACTACGATATCCTCCTACTTACAGCTTCAGGATCTTCTTGGTGAATTTGAACAACCTTGTGTCATGGATTGCAAAGTCGGAGTACGGACTTATCTCGAATCGGAACTCGCCAAAGCTAAAGAAAGACCCAAAGTAAGATGCAATCGATAACTGGTATTCAATAATTTATAATCCACAGACAACAGATACTTAAAAGGTGATAATCAATCAAATTGAGTGCTAACCTCTTTGTTATCAGCGACACAAAAAAAATGTTAACAATAATACAAAATGATAAGAAAGAAAAGTTCAAACTATTACTTAATTTTCTATTCGATATTGATTCATTGTGATATTTTGTACCTCAGTTTGCTATTTCAAATGTATTCTTCGTTACTTATGAACTCCACGTTTCAAGATAAAACTTTTTTCACATATTTTTAAAAGATTTTAATATAGTTTAAGTCGCAGTAATTTGAATAATTGACTTAAATCTGAATTTGACTCGCATACCGTGTAATAATATTGATATTCCACATACATAATACAAATCTTTTTAATTTAATAAATCGTTTAACACCATTATTTCATTTAATTTTAATTCACTTGTAGAATTATGGTACGTGTTAAAGGTTGTTCTTCTAAGTGCTGTGTTTAGAAGAAATTTATTTGTAATTTTGTTTTTCATGGAATCTTAAGAAAAAGAATAACTTTAGTTCTAAAAAATTAACGCTCAATTTGCCTTCAATATCGAAGTCGTGCACTGCTATGCAGATTAACAACTGCAGCACAGTTTAAAAATATATGGATAGAAATGGATAAGTAAATTATTATATACAAGCGACTTATGGTAAATTGGTTTTAAATGTTATCTTGTCCAACAGTTACGAAAAGACATGTACGAGAAAATGATACAAGTCGATCCAAGTGCACCGAGTGCGGAAGAAAGGCGAGTACAAGGTGTGACAAAACCACGATATATGGTATGGCGAGAAACTATATCAAGTACAGCTACACTTGGTTTTCGTGTGGAAGGTATCAAATTAGCCCATGGAGGTTCTTTCAAAGATTTTAAAACGACACGAACTCGTGAGCAGGTAAATTCTTGTAGTTTCATATGTATGAATATATACAGGGTGTCCCAAAATTACCTGACCAACGGAATATGGCGGTGTTCGGGAGGCACCATTGATCACGAAAATGACCTTCCTTTTGTCCGGAAGGTCATAGTTTTTAAATGGGAGCAGGTCAAAGTTGACCAATCAGAGGGAGGCGTCAAGAGAAACGTAGGCACCTACGAACTCTAAGTTTTCTTCCCTCGCTTTTGTTTCTCAGTGGCTTCGGGCAGGATGACATCAGCCGAAGACATGCCTATTGGAAACAAGAAACAAGAAACAAAAGCGAGGGAAGAAAACTCAGAGTTCGTAGGTGCCTACGTTTCTCGTGACGCCTCGCTATGATTGGTCAACTTTGACCTGCTCCCATGTAAAAACTATGACTTTCCGGACAAAAGGAAGGTCATTTTCGTGATCAGTGGTGCCTCCCGAACATCGCCATACCCCGTTGGTCAGGTAATTTTGGGACACCCTGTATATATATTTATATATAGAAAGGAAAATAATAGATCTGAAATTTCCAAAAATCTTAAATTACTCAGACATAATATATATAGTTATTCAGTAGAAACGCACCACCTGAACATGGTTCTACCATAGAAATCAAGTAGACGGGCTAACTTCAGGTGGTGCGTTTCTACTGAATAACCCTGTATAATTAAACTAGGGCATACTTGTCTGATGGATGTCATTCTCAATTCAGCAAGTAATGTGTTAATTTAAAGTTATTGGTGATTTTCGAGAATCTACGTGTTTTCAGTTTTCGTAAACGCACAATTTGCTTGTTTCAGGTTACAGAGGCACTCAAACGTTTCGTCGAAGGTTATACACACGCTGTTCCTAAATACCTACAACGACTTAAAGCTATCAGAGCAACATTACAAGCATCACCATTTTTTGCATCCCACGAAGTTGTTGGTTCCAGTCTTCTTTTTGTTCATGATACAACTAATGCTGGCGTTTGGATGATAGACTTTGCCAAAACATTACCGCTGCCTCAACAATTACCCCGCATTCGCCATGATGCTGAATGGCAAGTCGGGAATCACGAAGATGGCTATCTTATTGGCGTTAATAATTTAATTGAGATATTCCAAGATATACGAAATTCCGAAACGTAAATAGCATTTCACATCTACCGAAGAACTTGTGTAAAAACAAGAAAGAATTTGATACTAAGATTGAGAGAATAATTAATCAGCAGTTCTTTACGTTCATAAAAAAAAAATTGAATATTTGTATTGGATTTGGAGCTACGTATATGACATGATAGGGAGTAGCTTCACTCAGAGACAGTGTTATAATACCAAGAATTTTTTTTTATATTCATTGTGGAACGGTAATCTCCAAGATGTATTTCCTTGGAAAATTGCTAACAAGCTTTTTCTTTTTTATAAAACTAGGCATCTCTATGATGAGTAAACCAAAGACGCGGTAGCTTTTACTACCTAATAATTCGTCGCTATTTCTTAGTAAAATGCATCTAGATTATAGTGCAAAGTTAATTTAATAATCTATTATACGTAAGTCTTTATTTATATCATAATGTAACGTAACACTGAAAGCCTATTGGGTCTCAGTGAACCGCCTTTTTTAAACCCATCATCTCATTGCATTTGTAAATATCTCGTTAAATATTACGAAATGTTATCCTCAATTTCCCGATGCTTTCATTGTGTAAATGGTTCTTTCGGGTCATAGCATTTTTTGCCGAAATTCATTTACAAAACTGACATAAATATTTATGTTCATGCTTACATTATATTTTACGTTTAAGTAAAATTTGAGTAATAACTCGTTCTGAGCATGATGTGCTTAAAATTTGTAGGTTGTAATTTGCAGTTGTAATTTTTTTGAAACTTATTTAAAGTTGCTGTTCATCTACTCCATACATGCAGACGTGCAGCGAGTAATAACATTTCAAATGGAAAATGTTTTAAGATCAACATTCTATAATATTTTCAATTAGATTACGAAAATATTTGTCATACGGGAAAAAAATCTTTGGTAAATTGTATTCTTTGCACACAAGTCTCTGCTTAAGAATACCATCTTATGTATTTTCTAGCCTATCAAATTTTCATGAGGGCCATTCTTGAACCTACCTCATTTACATACACATTTCTTCAAGTTGTACATTTAATGAATTTTAAAAGCACACGAAAAAATGGTTAATTAAAATTCAGATAAATTTGTTGAGAACTAAATGTTATCAATCCACATACTGCGTATACAGGGTTACTCAGAAGTATTTTATAACCTAACAGTCCAGGCTATAGTAGGCCAATTAAACCAAAATTGTTCAAGCTATCCTCAGATTAAAGAAATTGTTAATTTGCTCGTTAGGAATAACATCAGTAACACAAGAAATATCAGTACCATTTGTTAAGACCGCTGCTTTTGTTGCTATAAATAAGAAATAGGATTACATCTTGTCCTCTTTAAACTGGGATATCCTCAAAAGTATTGAAACGATTTTTTTTTATATTAAGCCACTCAAAGGTTACAGCCAATTACTATAGTTGCATACGACTTATGTTGTATTTTTATTAAATAATTAATATCTCGGCGACTAACAATTATATAAAGCTCATATAAAACTCATTCTTATCTCTGCCTATAACCATCTCACTTCTTCGCTCAACACTTTCAATACTTTTCAAGTTATCCCAGTTTAAAGGGGTCAAAACGAGGTATCATATCTTATATTCTATATGGTAACAAAATATATAGTTATTAACTACTTACCATTCAATAGGTTGTTTGCTTTATCTTATTTTCTATATTTTTTAAAAAGTGTGCATACATTCACTGAATGTTTTTTTAACGTATCAGCACACGTGTAATTTCTAGCACGTCTAATTTTTATTGTTGTATTATTTCATATGTTATGTTGCCTTCGAGAAATGCTCATAGGAGGACGGCTTCTCGATGTAGGTACCAGTACATGGCCGATGACTGGGCTATCTACTGCCTTATAAGAATATCCTGTTCATGTGAAGCAAATTGTCAGATGGATGTTAGAAGCACATCCTATGAATGATAGGTAGGATGTGCAAAAGATGGATAGAAAGACATTCGTAGGTGGAACAAACATATTTCAAAATGAGGTCTGCGACTTGTCATTTGCAGATTTACGGATGTCTATTGTATGTCAGTAGTGGCAATTCACGACGTCTGTATGACGTATTGCTAATATCCCAGTGTTGTGTGGAACAGCACTCTCTAAAAATGGTACTGATATTTTCCGTATTACTTATATATTAATCTTAACAAGTACATCAACAATTTTTTTAAAAAGTGAGCAAAGTTCGGAACCACATTTTTTAAATTAGTCCACAGCCTAGACTATGAAGGTGGTTATATCATAGGAATCAAATGGACGAGCTAGTTCAATTAGTGCATTACTCCTGAACATATACGCATAAATTTGAGACTGATCTACTTTGAAGACATTTTCACTTACGTATTGGCTACTTTGAGAACATGTGGTTCTTTTGAAAACTGTCTGATATTTTTCAGGGTTACGGCTGTTTTGAGGACCATAAAGTGGTGTGTCGCACCAAATTTTTTCAAGGCTAAACACTCAGAGCTCTGATGGGTTTAGAAAACGGTTAGAAAACGTAACGCTACGTTAGGTTAAGATTGAGTAGAATTTCAATGCTGTGATGTCTCAAGATTTATGTTTTTTCTTTTCTAATAAAAACGCATCAGCTTGCTATTCTGAACGTCGCTTTATGGTAATCTGTTCTCAAACTGTACGAACGGCACATACGCATACATCTTAATTTGTTGATTGAGATGTGACCTTATTATATTAAACGTATAGTGCCACAACTATGTACTTAAAAAATTAAATCATTTCAGGGCCCATTACAATCTGTATGCAAAACGCATGTTTTAATACTGCAATCAAACATAAAAAGGGACTGATTATCAGTCAATCGCATCCCAGGGTTCTAAAAAGGCTGCCTCTAAGATTCGTGGAATGACCGTACTTTATACATTTTTACACCCACCTAAGATATACCGGGTGTTTCACCTAACTTGACCACCTGAAATATCTCGGTAATTATCGACGTCACAAAAAAATGTTCCAGACAAAAGTTGTACGGTGTGGAGGGGGCCTTTAAGTGCGACCAACTTTTTTTTATTTCGGTGGAGGTGTTGATGCACAGTGAAGGTCACCGTCACTTTTTTAAATAAAATGGTGCACTTTTTTTCACAAAATCTGAAAAAGCATCCAATTTTATATAAAAAACATTAGAGGTACTTATGGCCTACAACCAAATGGTAATGAGATAAGAGCTGGGCAAGTTAGATAAAAAGATGCATCGACCGGGTGCCGGTATTGGAGCAACACGCATGTTTCAACATACTTGAACGCAATTCTCAATTTGTAGTACCTGAATGAAAAGGTCAAAACTGTTCAAACTATTCTTTTATTTCGAATTGCCAAAGTCAGGTCAAGATTGTCAACTTTTTGTAACGAAAGGTAGCATATTTGTTCTTTCAGGGTAATGAATAAATGTAATCTCAGATTTCGAATTCGTTTAAAGACTTTTTGGATATATTTTCTACGGTTATTGAAAGTGATTACTCTTTTCAAGTGGATTTAATTAAATCTAATTTCGAGTTTGCTTCTATATAGTTTTATTTTGGAATATGAAAAATATGAATAACTGCAACTCCATTTGATACGCTTACACGCTGTGTTTAAACCATTCTATGTAATGGAAGTGACGAACGATAAACATTTCTTTAAAGCAGAGACGTACATAATTCACGACACTCTATAAATCAGGACTTTAGTCCGTATTCTCAAAGCGTTCTCGTGAATCTCACATGAGACCAGTCAATACTTTGAAGTAGAAAGACGTATACGAGAATGATTAAGGCAGGCTCAAGAATACGAGCCCAGTAGTAATTAAATTGGTTTAAATGCGGTGTGTGAACGTACCCAATCATTACACTCACCTTCTCTCCACATCAGCTCGCGACCAATAGTTACTTTTTATATGTATTGAAAAAAATTCAAGTATTTAATTTATAGCTGCATATTATATACTTTTGCAATTATGTATTGGAGTCGTAGAAAGAATGTCTAATATTCACTTTTTACACATTCACAAAAATAAAAATTAATTGAGATTCGATGAACCTAACTTAATTGAGATCTAACCCTGGGATTTTAAATCCCTCGAGATTTAAGAGTTTATAGTCGGATAGGAGCAATATTGTCACACCGGTCGTGATGGTTTTCATAGCCACTTTCTTATAGCAACTTTTATAATAATTTTACATACTTTCTTCTTTGAAGTGCTTTTTTAATGTTTTGAGTACCTATATGTTCTCTCGCCTTAAGGTGTGTATTCACTCAATTCGAACAGAATCGTAGCAACAAACGTAAGCGTAATGACGTCACAATGAGAAATATTCTTACATCGTTATTCTCCCAGTATTTATTTTTACAAAATGGTATTACCGCTTTTCTCCTATGACAGAAAAGGGTTTATGAACTATGCTTAAATATCTAAAAGGTTTTAATTTTACATTCATTCTAAAATGGAGCTAACATAATGGGGACATTTATGTAATTGAACAAGATAGAAAATACTCTATCCTTCATAAAAATTATTCACGAAATGAAGATATTTATGAAGCATAAATCCAACTTACATTCCGTATTCATATAATGTAATAATAAATAGTAGAGAATAACATTGCAGTTTTCTCACTATTGAAATTTTATTATTAAAATTCACTGAGCAGCAGCCTCAACTTGCATGTTAATTTCATTTTAATGCTTTATCTGTCTGTCACTTGCAGATAATCCAGTCAGGAAATAAAGCACTCTCAATTTTTTAAGAATGCACAAAATAAACAGAATATCTCAATACCCACTATTTCTTTCCATTTCTCTTCAACATGAAAACAGCAGAAAATAGTTTACTTTGATAAAGAGTAATCATTATCCTATATGTATATTCAGTGCTATGTCACAGAAAGAAAACATCCCACGAAGACGTACCAATAATGTGAATCAAGAATAAATAAGGAAGAAAAGAATAATTTTGAAATTATTCCTGTCAGGGAGTACCATAAGGACTGTTTCTTGGAGATTGGGTCTGTAACGGTTGTTGAGCCTGCGAGACCGTAGACTGGGTTGAAGGTGCCGACATTGTTGTCGGTGCAATGACGCGGGCATAAACCGCTGCACCGGTAGTCTTCAATCCTGCAGGTGTTGGAATCACTTTCAGGCCATGTAAAGTTTTGATGTTTAGTAATTGGCTTGGTAAAATAATTGGCTGTGTCTGTGCTTGCTGCTGTTGACCAGATTGCTGCTTTCCTAACGTAACCCCACCCGTACTATTCACACCGACACCGACTCCCATTCCTTTATTACCGCTTGCCAAAACTATAGGTTTGCCCGCTAGTTGTGCTGTAACCATTCTTACGGTTTGTGATTGTTGTGGCTGTTGGGATTGTTGTTGTGAACTTACAATAATTTTTGACTGCCCTGGAGCAGCTTGAGCTTGTGATACAACCTGCAATTACAATTTATTAAGAACGTAAGTAATTATGTGGTTGCAAAAGCAGACCATTTATGGTATCATCTTTATAGACGAGTAGAAAATGATATTAAAAACTGGAACGTACTTGATATTGCGTCTGAATGATTTGTTTGCCTTGTCTATTCAGTTGGCTTGTATGGCCCGTAGCTGTGGCAAGTTTTAATCCTTTTTGAGCCAAGAGGCTTTCCACAGATATTAATTGGCCACCAGCTGCACTGGTTAAAACTTTTGCTAGAATCTTTTGTTGCTGCTGTTGCTGCTGATGTTGCGGTGATTGTTGTATCTGCACTGCAATTGGTTTTCCACCGATTTGCGCAATTATTCTTTGCATACTCGGAGACTGCTGTTGCTGGGTAGCTACAACGCGCTGTTGAAGTTGTTGCTATTATCGAGATATAAGTATAAATATATCTATTTTGGTACAACTTTAATATTAATACATACTGAATCATGATTTAACATACCTTCAACTGCTGTTGTTGTAATTGCTGTTGTTGGCCTGCAGACGGCGACGAAGATTGCTTAATAAATATAGTCTGTCCCTGAAGACCATGCCCTGTCAACAAGGATTTTATCTGCCCCGAACTAACTAGCTTTATTTGAGAAGCAAGTAACGTTTTTCCAGGTAAGGCATGTTGTGTTTGTTGTTTTACATTACTATTCTGAAGAATACTCTTTCCAGCTTGATTCGTTATCACGTTTTGCTGTTGCTGTTGTGTTTGAATTTTAGACGCAGGGAAAATTGCGGTAACATTTGCGGTATTGCTAGCTACGTTCGCAGTACTAGTTGTAGCGACTGCTTGAGCAGAGTGAAGCACAGAATGTCCAGAAAGTCTGATTGTCTGCAACCCAGCCGATGTCGATACTTGAATTTGGTGATGAGGAAAATGTTGATGATTGGATTGTAGTAGACTTTGTGGTGCATTTGTTTTCACTACGGTAACGGGCTTCCCACCGATATTGGTCGTTGCCACTTTTTTAGTTAGCGGTGATGGTGTCAATTGTTGTTGTTGTTGTTGTTGTTGATGTTGCGGTTGCTGCTTCGTTTCTATTGGAATCGAATTATCTCGTTCTATTATTGAAGCAGAATTAGCAGTCGAAATCGTCGGCGCTATTTCAAGCGTAGAAGTATTAGAAAAGGTAATGGGCGAAACCATAGCAGCGTTAGTTCCCGTTGTAGTAGTCCCAGTACTGATTGACGTTTGTTCCACCGTCGTAGGTTGAACCATAATAAGTTTTTCTTCAAGTTTCCGTTGCTCCTTTCTGAAGGACAATATAATCAATTGATAAAATAGTTCTTAGACGAACAATATAACATATTACAAACGCTTAAGTATACATTAAGAAGGTTCGGTGATGATAATCATAATAGTAATAGGGCAGCACAATTTCAACAAGGAGTAATAATCGTTCCAAGAATTTTAGTTAAAAAATAAATGGGAAAAAATACAAAATAACCTCGATATTGGAGTCAAAAATTATTACATTCTACCGTATGAAAATGAAAATATTTAATTTGAACGTTATTCATTATTACAGGTTGAGTATATTTATATAATGGAAATTGACACTTCTATTTTTTATATCTCAAAAACTGTACGTTAAAACTAAATCATATTCAAATTTTGCATAGGCCAAGATTTTGTTTTTGTCTAATGCAGAATTTTATCTTGGATTATGTGTCATGACCGAACCTTCTTAAGACGCCGATTAATGATACCCCGGTCAACGCTTTTTCGTTCAAAATGTGATTTTACAAACGTTTAGTAAAAAAGTAGTTTCCCAATTTACCGAGCTAGCTGCCACATATATCTCCGTTAGCAATGTTGCATTTAGCGCTCTAAATACCGAGAACGTATCTTCAGCGTTAACAGAAATATTTCGAAATTTTCCGAATCGTGTTTGTGAACAAGTATTTTATTAAGGATAATGGTTCAGGAGTATTTAAGTATCTACATCAAGGATTAAGAATACCTGGACATTAGGAATCATTTATGATATAGAGTTTAGCATGTTTTAAACGAGATATTTGAACATAAGGAACAATAATTAAAAGTATAAAGACATTGAAAACAATAACACGGACTATTTCATCAGAGCAATCAAAAACGACAATCGAGAACTTTTGAACATTTTAAACGAGGTTATTTAAGCATATGAAATAAAGATTTTGAATATCAAGTTATTGAAAGCGATGATTAGGTCAACCAGGATATAAAAAGCGATAGTCCGAGTAATCAGCAACACCTGAACATACGAAAGGATAATTGGAAGAATTCGGATATAGCGAACAACAGATGCCAAGTATCTGTGGACATCGAAATCGTTGATTGGAAACATCTAAGTATCAAGGAAAATAGTTTTGGGTACTTGGACATCGGAACGATGGATTGACATATGTTTATATTTCGCGATTTATCGCGAGAAACTACGAAAAGCTGGTCTCACTCGTAAACTATGCGAATTATCAGTCGCAATATTTCGTGATTATGAAATTTTGACGGTTGGCAAAATTGATCCGATGGCAGACAAGGTTCAAAATCGATAATCCGCAACATTGAATTATATTTGTTCCCTTATTTTTTTTGCTCGTAAGGAATATTTAATACTCTCGCTGCCGATGTAACATTACTTGTACACACCCTTGTCATTACAAAAGTGTAACATTTATGTTCCACCAGTGGCGAGAATGTTAAGGTGGAAATAGACGATTTGCAATCAAAAATAAATTACGCGACTTACACAAATACATACGGTCGAAAGATTTTGACAGCTGCCAGTTAAAAGAAAATTATTACCGAGCGCGAATACACGGACCATGGAGTTTAAAAATGACAGAATAAAATCCAGTGAAGATTATTAGATATAAAGAAAAAAGGAAATTACCTAACGATCGTAGTTTGAGCCTGTGTAGGAGGCTTTCGCTCTTTCTTCGGCGTACTCTCTTTGTTACTGTTGACAGGTTGCTCTTTACCACCACTGATTGATTTTGCAATAGGTTGAATTGATTTGTTTCGTGTAGCACCCCCGATACTTTTCTTATTCTTAGCCACCCCTTGCAATTGCTGGTGATACATTTCTGTAAAAAATACATATTTAAAATCCTGATGGAAGTGTTCAAAGTTGAATAATTATTCAAAAGCGCAACAGTAACAGATACCAACCAAATTCTGACTCGGAACGTGCTCGATGTAAATACAACCACTCTTTACGTCGAGGATAATACCTAACGCATGGATCTGCTTCATAATGTAATCTATCCAAGGCACCGGATACAACTGAATGTAAATATCCTTCCTTATCGTGACCACCCTCGCTGTCACTTTGATCTCTGATGTATTGCGAGTCTTTTAGTAACTGACAAATATCAGCTCGAGTCCCTTCACCGTTTGGGAGACGAGCAGTAGCATCTCGCACTAGCGCCAAGATCGTAACAAAGTTCGGTCTCTCGGCTACCAGCAATGAATGACCTCGTGGCTTATTTACACCTGAACCTACAAGAAATACTTAGGTCATTTAACATTTATTTTAAACAAGCATGAACATAATAATCATAACATACCAACGTTGTGCTGATAAATGCCTTTTACGGGTCCAACAACAGACGCATAGCCATGCATGCGATAGGTAAATGCTTTATGAGGTGCTGCATAACGCATGCGTTCCTGCCTCCGAAATTCTTCGCGTTCTTCAAGCGTCGAAGGACAAACTTTCCATTCAGTCGGACATAAAGGCCGGGGCGGTTCCCATTCTCCCAAAGCACCAACAGACCCAGCATCAGGATTAACAGAATCAATCACAGGACTTCCAACCCTTCCGCCTCCTCCAATGATACTTCCGCTACCGGTGCTGTTGTTATTGTTGCTATTAGATGAAGTTTGTTGTAACGGCTGCTTCACTGGAAGGACAGCACTTACAGTCGAAGTGTATGGAGGCCCGAGAGAATCCCTTAGAGAAATAAGCATATTCATTGGGTCAGTTTCATTTAAAAAAAAAATAAATATTTAATAACGATAAAAATTAAAATTTTTTTAATATTTTGGAAAAATCCTTATTCTTCGTATTACCTATGCAAGAGAAAACGAGTGCAGAGTGTGGCAAGACGAGAATCTGAATCTCTGCCAGCGCCTATCCAAGCATACAGACCCCGGCCCTTATTTTCCAAATAAGGTACAAACTCCTGCTCTCCATCAGATTGCTGTTCCCCATCGTGCGAGTAAGTTAATTCTCCTGCAAGAAAGCCGAGAGCGAGAGGTACGAGGGCTGGCCAAGATGGTGCCAAGGAATACCTTAATTTGAAAAAGAAAACAAAGATGCGCTGATGTGCTGGAAATAAAATTGAAAACACTGATGTGCTGGAAATAAAATTAAATCCCAACTCGCACCAATCATTCAATGGAGAAATTGGATTTCCTTGCCACTGCATCACTGCGTCTCTCATTTCAATGGTGCTCATACGATATTCTCCTTTCGAGACGAATGCATCCCGTATAAGAGAGAAGAAAGAAGTGTGGGTTTCCTGCATTAGTTCTCCATCGCCATTAATACTGATACCCTCACCAATCGATACTTCCTTTTCCGGTAAAGAGATTACACCTTCATCTTCACATCTAATTTACCATAAGTGTTATATTAATATTTCTCACAAAACCATTTGGAGAGAAACTTTTAAAGTAGCAAAAATTGTATACATACTTGACGTCTTCGAGTATGTCGATTCCGTCATCAAGTTGTATTGGAATTTCCATCATGTCGATATCATCCAAATCAAGTTGCTTCTTTTCGTTTTCTTTTTCCTTTGATTCTGTTTGTTTATCCTCGTTTACTCCAACTGCAACCTCACTTTTGACCTTCGACTCACATTCAAGATTTTCTGTTTCCATTTTAATATTTGCCGTGGGTAAGATTAAGTTTTTATTACTTTTTGCAATAGTAGGACTTCTGAATAACAGAAAAAGATAGAAACATTTTATCATATATATATATATATATATATATATATATATACAAATATATAAATATTTGTTTTAACTTCTGAATGATGTGGGAAGAATCACGGAGAAATTAATTACATTTGATAGATTCAATCGATAGGTAAAATATGATACGTAATACAACTATATAGTATAACGATTAAGAAACTACCACATTTACTATATAACAATTAAATCTGCTGATCGTTGTAGGGTTTACTTTTGAGAAAAATGTGTTTAACAGTTTTATACGCGGTCCTTTATATTCCGATATTAGAAAATGAATTTAAATGGCTACATCAATACGGTTTAGACATTATTGAAAATGCCTACACTGAAGTCTATGTTTTGCATAAAAAATAATTAAGAATGAAGTAATACATTTTGTTTTTAACTGGTTGCTGCACTTCATATGCATCTATGGGTTCAGTTTTTATGGTACTAGAGATCATTATTCGATGATCCGCTTCCAAGATCATGGAATGTTTGTTATTATCATCCGTTGTATGAGAGTAGTCACTGTTGTCACTCTCAAGCTTAATTGAATTGGCATTGGCAAACTTCGGTACGAGAGGTGGACAGAGAGAAGGTTGCTCCAATTTTATTTTCTTTTTAGCACTCGAAACACGCATGGAGTTCCCAAGCGAAATTTTGTGCTTTTGACCTATCTGAGCTCTTTGAGCTAAATCAGCGAGTGAAATGCCCTGTGTATTTAACTCGGGATGTATCTGAAATACATAAGTTAATTATGTATACCTAGATAAAATTATTTGTATTTTTTCTTCCCAATTAAAGCATCACATACATCACGACGTACTCTTCGCTTCTTATGTGTTATTAACATATTTCGGTAAGTGTCCTCTGTTTGTTCCCGAAGGAGAAACGATCGATTTGAACTGTACTGTGATCGCTGTAGTGTCGAAAACACTGGACGAACAGTTTCATCTTCATGACTCATTTGCAAACCTCTGATAGGCATGTATTGTAATCCCATGGTGGTACGCTTTTTCTTCTTTTGTTTAGCTCCTCCATATTGTTGATGAGGATAGTTCTCGTCGTTTTCAGAAGTTGTGTCAACAGAAAACGTAGTATTAGCTCCAAGCTCTGCCTTCAATGCATCCAACTCTTCTATGTAACGCAGCTGAGTTTTTTCTTCAACTATTAAATGCCATATTCATTAATATATCATAACAACAAATGTATACAAATATTGTCTTATTAACCGTAAAACGGAATTTTCTCTTACCCAATGCAGGTTTTGGCTTCCGCCATTGAAATTTAGATATAGTTCGATGAATTGGCTGACTAAAACCCTGCTTATATGCATTTGACAATAAGCACTCTCGCGATTTCAATAGTTGGCCAGCAAGTTCATAAGTACGTTTACGTTCTTCAAAAAGTAATCGTCTTTGTTGTGCCTTACGTACTAAACTGCGCATCCTTCTAATATCTGGTCGAAAGTGTCCCGTAGATAGATGGTTATGGAAAGAATCTAATGTGGTAACGCCAAACCTAACTCAAAAATATTATTAAATACTATCATTTTACTAAATGATTACTGGTTTTATACCTCTGATTCTCTCTATGAAATAGCATACGAAGTGTCTTGTCACATTCAACATCTACATCACAATCTATGGGAAACGCTGGTAATAGGCAACGGAGGGATTCACGCTGACTTTCAGTTAGATACTCTTGCCAAACACGAGGATAATCCAAGAATTCCCGAAATATTGAGAAATGTTCGCAAAGATCTTGTGGTAGTTTTACCCTGGTCCCAGCAGCTACACATATCTCCCATCTCTATGTAAAAGCAAAAACTATTAAACATATGCTAAAATATGAACTATCATTGTATTAATTAAAGTCCTGTTACCAAAGTATTTGAATCCTCTTTTGTTGGATGTTGTGAACTTTCTGTTCCTTCTTCATCATCATCAGCAGAACTATGACTTTCTGAACTGCTACTACAGTGTTCCTCACCACTTTCTTCTCCACTGCCTGTTGATGTACTACTTCCACTACTGCTACTACTGCTACTATTACTCCTTGAACCATGTGATGAATCTTCATCTTCATCTTCTTCAGCACCAGAATCCCCACCAGCAGAACATTCATCCATCTACATATCGAATAAAAATATGTTTATTTATTACATGGAAAATAACTTGAGTATGGGAATGGTCAATGTGTATCGAATTTGAAACATAGACATTTCAATTTCAGGTATGAATACAATACATAAATTTTAAGCAATAGCATACAATTAATTTATATAGAAAAAACCTTTTACTATGAAATATTTATATCCATAAATATACATAGAAGCTATGAATTAGACTATATTATACTTATTGATTTGAAGTGCAGTAGAATATTGAAGAACTAATGAGTGAAAAGAAAATGTCTTAATCAAACGATATCTAAATATTTAACTTCTAATCTTAGTCGTAAGATATAAATTTACTAAGAACACACCTCCATTTTTTAAATCCTTTTTTTCTTCGCCGTTCCCTAGATGTTAATTCACACTGTGTAAGTATAAACTGTTCTGCCTCGAAACTGACAAAATTTTCAGTAAACAATGAGGGGAGCTTACTAAATTGAAATGTAAACTCTACTATTTTTGTGATGATGTGAATCTTTTCGTTATTGATCGTTATTAGGTAATTTCACTATTCAGTGTTCCATCTGTCACAGCAACGCAGCAACGGCACTCCTGCTCGTCCACGAAATTCAGTCATGGCGTGGAGCGCGGACAATCCACGATGCTTGTATAGTAAGTATTTCAAGTGCACATCACGTTCCTTTCCCTTGTTACCGTTCGTAGCTTTCCCAGTCTGTTCAGAAATTTAGTTTCCCGATCATTGTATCACGTATGTGTTTTCAACACAGATGGAATTATATGCAAATACAATTGTATCCCCAGGTTTATGTAACTTACTTCTCTTTGTAGGTTCACAGTTCATGGTGCAGCGTAAGTTTCAAAATTCAACGAGGTTCGAGACCTTTTCTTTACCATGCGAATAAAATTTTTACGACAATCGTAAATAACAAAATTTGGATATAGAACTCCCCAAAGCGGAGTTCAGCCCATATTTTGCAAAGTTAAAAATAATTTCGACATCATTTTCGCAACAATTAAATGGAAACTGAAAAAGTAATCCGATTCGAATTTTTCGAATGTTCATCCAAATTTTCGGGTTGAATTATTCCTTCAGTTTTTAGTTAATTACTGTAAAAGTGGTATCAAAATGATTGTAACCCTTGCAGAATGTGCGCTGAACTCTGCTTTGGGGTAAAATATACTTTATTCGCGACTGAACTATAATAGCCACTTTATTCCCTGAAAAGCAGGACTAAAGTAGCATTTTATTCCCGCATATTTGGTTTTCCCGCAAATTTACTTTACTCCCGCATTTTGCGGGAATAATGAACTTTATTTATATAAATTTTGAAAATTTTTGAAAGTTTTGAAAAGGTGAAAAATTTAAACATTTTTAATTTTTTGAATATTTGAAAAAACGTATATTTCCATAGTCCCACATTTCCGTAAGTCCCACTTTTCAAGAAATAAAGTGGCTACATAGTTTAGTCGTGAATAAAGAACTATATGTAACACGAGAGTAAAGTCGGTTATTCCGTCGGGTGATTTACTGCCCTCGCTTCGCTCGGGCACTAAACTCTCACTCGCGGGAATAATCAACGACTTTACTCCCTTGTTGCATAATGTACTATTAAAATCTTGTTATTTATTATTTTCGGTTACTTTTACTCGCCTGGTAATGAGAGGTTCGGGGTTCCTTAGTCCATTCTATTTTCTTCTTTTTCCTTAATCAGTTATCACCCCCTTTAGGGAGTAATTATCAGCGGCTTATACCCTTATTCATAGTCCGTCCTTATCTCAAGGATGAAGGACGCCTTGATGAAGGCTTCCTTCAATCTTCAAAGCGTCCTTGTTACATAGTCACACCTCAGCTCTCACTTTCAGAAGGACGGTATATTTTAGGGTTCTTCGATTCCGATTACATTCTTTAAAAGATCGATTATTTTGGTCAAAAAATCGATTTTATAAGTCGATTCTATGCTATTCGATTTATTTATGAATCGATCCTTTACCCCAAGAATCGAAAAATCCGATTCTTTTTTGAAATTTTTTTGCTTGCTGACAGAGGAAGTTTTGTTCATAACAAAATCTCATCAGCATACCCAATTCTTAGCGTTATTGCCAAAAAATATTTAGCGGTTATTGGAACGTCAGTACCTTCAGAGAGATTATTCACAAGGGCTGGCAATATTGTAACAGAATCTACGAATAGAAATTCGCCCGAACATCTACAACAGTTATTATTTCTAAATTCGTTATCTATGAAAGATTGGCAGTTAGAAATAAAATAAGTAATTTTGTATTAAAAATTAAATAGTATAAGTATGCTTTAGAAAATCTGTGTTTCGTAAATACTTTCCTTAATAATATGCCATTTTCTAAAACGGGAAGGCCTGATTCTTTAATTACCTATTTAATGTATAAATTAATTTTAAGAATCAAAAAACTAAAACCAATTGAAGTTCAAAATTAATAAATATGTATTAATATAATAAAAATTATATGTGCTTGTTTTAATTATACATAAACAATTTGTTTACGATTTTTTAGATCGATTCTTACAAGATCGACTCTTTGATACCGATTTTTTAACAGAATCGATTTGTATAATTCGATTCAGAATCGATTCAAAAATCGATTCTTTTAAGAAAATAGAACATCCCTAGTATATTTTAGGGACACGTAATTGCCTATAGTGGCAGGACTGGCCGCTACCTCAGTCCCTCTTCGTCTATTCGAGCGGCATTTTTTCAAAGAGTTTGAAATAGGGATCGCGTAGTCTATACCAGAGATGAGTAGGGAGATTGCCAATGAGCCTGTTTTTGATGAAGGCAATTTTTCTTTGGTTTCGGCGCGCCACCTTAGCGGAGGGCCCTCGAAGCAGTTCCACGTTTTTGATTGGTCGTGTATATATAGTAATACTACGCGTGATAATCTGGAGCTGTGTTTTGGCGCGTCGACGCGCCACCTGAACGAGACTCTCGAACTAGTTCCACGTTTTTGATTGGTCGAATGAATTCGTGTGTTCCTCGAGATCCACGATTTTAAACCGGGTGACACTCAAATAGGGAGACTTGTATCCACCTTTTTTTTTACAGGATATTACATAAACCGTAGTAATAAGGT
>NW_014332793.1:38823-39012 GCF_000341935.2 Cephus cinctus
TCACAGCCCTTTTATTTTTTTTCTTAATTATCAACTATGCTTATTAGTTCACCTAGTTAACTTAAGATTCATTAAATATATGATTATATTAATCTACAAATATTGTATTATATTACATCGTATACATCCAATAAATTGGTACATGATTTAGCGAACGTTTCTTCTTCCCGAGAGCCTACCTGTGACAAA
>NW_014332793.1:40685-57351 GCF_000341935.2 Cephus cinctus
AAATCTCGTTTCCGCTTAATGCTCTTGCATTTCTAACATAGATACATTTCTCCATTTCATTTTTTGTTTGACCGTGCCGTGGTCTGATTAAAAAAAAATTTGATAACGCTTGCACGTATGGTAGGCTGTTTCACTTTTTGATAGTTTAAATATTATTCAGCCGAATAGAAAAGTAGTAAAAAATGTCCCAAAAAATGGCACTTTTTAATATCGGGTAAAAAAAATGAAAATAGTATATCTGCTTTGAAATTTTTAGTTTTATACATTTTTGAATAGCCTGATTCAATTTAGTCAATTTTTTAATTCATGCTTACGGAAAGATAATTTTATTTTTAATATTTCGCACTATGAGTATGTTCTACCTCGACATAATTGTCTGATAATTCGATGTATTGAAAATGTTGTCTTTCCGTAGCCATGAATGATAAAAAGTAAATGACAAAAAATTCCTAACCAGATACATTATTCGTTTCATCTCACTATAGAAAATAATTGCTTCATTTTTGTATGCTCATTATTATTTTTATGCCCGAGATTTGTAAGTGCATTTTTGTTTTTGGTAATTTTCCGTAATGTCTTCTTTATCCGTCTAAATCTTATTTATGCTATTAAAACATGAAACAGCGTAACATAGGTGTTTGTCACAGGTAGGCTCTCGGGAAGAAGAAACGTTCGCTGATTCATGAATCAATTTATTGTATGTATACGATGTAATATAATACAATATTTGTAGATTAATATAATCATATATTTAATGAATCTTAAGTTAACTAGGTGAACTAATAAGCATAGTTGATAATTAAGAAAAAAAATAAAAGGGCAGAGACGTGAGTTTCGAACTCGATACTCTCGGACGTTAATCCAGCACCAAGCACGTGTGCTATCGAGTCACTGTGGTATATTATTTAGCAAACTTATATTTGTGTAGTTACCCACGTTCGAGAGTTTTTGTTTAAGTTTTATTTGCTTACTCTGTTATTTCCAGAGCTTCATATGATTATTAAGAGTATTGACTACCTTATTACTACGGTTTATGTAATATCCTGTAAAAAAAAAGGTGGATACAAGTCTCCCTATTTGAGTGTTCACCCGGTTTAAAATCGTGGATCTCGAGGAACACACGAATTCATTCGACCAATCAAAAACGTGGAACTAGTTCGAGAGTCTCGTTCAGGTGGCGCGTCGACGCGCCGAAACACAGCTCCAGATTATCACGCGTAGTATTACTATATATACACGACCAATCAAAAACGTGGAACTGCTTCGAGGGCCCTCCGCTGAGGTGGCGCGCCGAAACCAGAGAAAAATTGAGACCACCAAAAACAGGCTCATTGGTAATCTCCCTACTCATCTCTGGTAGAACAGGCTTAATAAAATCTATATTATTTCCTCCTGGCACATCTCCTCATTGGAGGAGTCAGCCATAAGTAAAGGAAGGAAGGATATTATTTCCTGAAGGAAATATATTTAACACCAATAGGAGAAACAAAGGTCTCTCGTTGAGGAGGCAGCCATAAGGAAAGGAAGGAAGAAGGGTCTCTCGTGTCTTTTTTCTATAGAATCTGTGACATATAACCTGATTCTTTTGGGATCATTCCTTTAGTGTGTACATGCTTACTACTAGAATATTATAAAATAAGTTTAAAATGGCTGAGGCAATGAAACAAACTGTAGCTGGTATGCTAAAAGGCATTGAGAGGTAATTCTTTACTTTATTATCACGAAAAATTTTGCTCTTTTTGTCTCGGTGAAATTAGAAAATATTGCCCTGTACTGACTCAGTTTCAATTCGCCAAATTGAGATCTGAAAGATTTTTGTATTTTTACAACTTTCAGGTACAATCCAGATAATTTGACAACGTTAGAGAAATATGTGGAAATTCAGTCGCGGGAAAATGCTTACGATTTAGAAGCAAATCTTGCCGTTTTAAAATTATATCAGTTGAATCCTCAGCGGTTTAATATTGATATAACGTGTCAAATATTACTGAAGGCTCTAACGAATTTCCCTCATACTGATTTTGTATTGTGTAAATGTCTCCTAAGTGAGAAAATTGTAAGTTTTGTCCAAATATTTTAATTTTTTTTTCATGCTGTACTTTACTCAATTGATACTTAAAAAATAGTAATAGTGAAATGTGTACTAACGACTGTTTTCTTTTAAGATGCAAGAAGAACCAATTAGTCAAATTATGTATCTTGGAGATGTTTTGGAAAAGTGCAACTTCCAACATTTTTGGGAACGTGTTGCTAATATGTCTGATCTTTGTGACAAAATTGTTGGATTTCAGGATTCAATAAGAAAATTTGTATGTCATGTTGTGGGAATTACTTTTCAAACAATAGACAAAGGCTTGTTGATGCAATTACTCGGTGAAGTTGATGGTATGTATAAGTTACAGGTTGAATAAAGAGAGCATACATCACTTTCACACAATAGATGCTAGATTATAGTCATAATATCTGATTCCATGAAATCTATTAATTGTTATATGAGCTTTCATTTTTGAAATCTGTTTAGTCTATATTTTGTTCAACAACGTTCAGACTATAGCGTAAAAGTCCCTTGAACGTAAATTTGATTTAGCAGTCTAATAATATAATGGTTCTTGGCAAAGTAAGTTGAATAGTTTGGCAACATAGCAATAATAGTTTATTTAATTGTTCCAAAATATATTTCTAATTTATTTTATAATCTAATGTGTCAAAGTATACAGCTCCTGTCATGGATTCTGATATTTTTGATTTGTCAATAAAAGAAATATGGAAATGTCCAACTATAGATATGGAACAAAGTATTGAAATTGAAAAGATTCTTACTTCATGCGACTTAAGAAAAATGATAGGATAGGTTTTTGGTTACAGTGTAGTTCAGGTATAGGCAACCTCTCCTAGTTCAGAGGCCATTTTATCATTCTGTCTCCGAGTCAAGGGCTGGATCAAATTATTAAATAAAACAAATTGATATTAAAATAATTAAAAGAAGTTTTTACTTCATATTTCATTTATTTATAGTTATAGACACACCACTGAAATAGATTAGGGCCAGATCAAAAGAAGTAGAGGCCTGGATCTGGCCTGTGGGCTGCCCACAAATGGTCTAGTTCATTGATAGGTCTCATTTTTCATGTAGCGTAATATTTTGTAATCAAGCCAATATAAATATATATATATACATATACAAACTTGTACATGTGCATTAATTCATATTTCAGATAATACTGCGAAGCACTGGATCAAGAAATATGGTTGGAAAGAAGAAAGTGATTCTGTGATTTTCATTGCCAATCAAGATGAGAATATTAAGACAAAAAATATCACAGAAAAAATCGACTTTGAAAATGTTGCTGGTCTTATGGCCGCTTGTCTTTAAGATGAAAAATAAAGTACTTTGCTATGAAGCAAACTAAGTTCTTTTTTCTATTTTTTTATTATACAAGAAATAAAATCACTGCTAGAGCAGACTTCCAAATTATGTGCATAACATAGCTTATGATTCACTGTTTAAAAACAAGCACAATGAGAATGCAAAAGTCATCTGAGAAAATATATAATTTAATAATGTATATTACTAATCATATCAATGTTCACCCAGAATTTCTCAGTTTTTCTAATGGTATGTACCTGGAGTTGATTAGCTACTCTCGACAATTAAACCTCGATTAACTTTGGTGAAACCGGCCCGATCTAAGCCTTTCGTTTGATTAACCTAGACTAGAACTGCAACACTGAACATCCTAAAGATTCGATTTAATAAAAAATATATTAGTTTGCTGTTATACTGTTTTATGGTGCCTGATCCGGTTTGTACATCTTCACAACATTATTTGTAACATTTTCTATTATTAAAAGTTGTACTTTCTTTATACGTATGCAGTAACATTTAAAAGTTCTGTTAAAAGAAATTGCAAAATATTTGAATTTGATAAAACAACATATTTGATGATGAATATTCATTGCTGAATTTATGATACGCGAATAAATACAATATACATATACAGGGTGTTCGTTATGAAACGCACTGTAGTAACACTGTTACATTCCTTTTCAAATTCTAATGAATACTTGTATTTTCATTTTTTATTTCATATATCAAAATTTCGAGATAATCAAGGTTGAAGTTGCAGTAATGCGACCAATCAGAACGCGTTTAAACAGAGCTTAGAGAACGTCGCGAGCCAACCCGCAAGGCCTGCTTACACTAGGCCAATAACACTAAGAGTATCGTCGTTGTGTCCCTGTTTATCTGCATGTAATTGAGTAAGATACAAGAGACGATACTCTTAGTGTTATTGGCCTAGTGTAAGCAGGCCTTGCGGGTTGGCTCGCGACGTTCTCTAAGCTCTGTTTAAACGCGTTCTGATTGGTCGCATTACTGCAACTTCAACCTTGATTATCTCGAAATTTTGATATATGAAATAAAAAATGAAAATACAAGTATTCATTAGAATTTGAAAAGGAATGTAACAGTGTTACTACAGTGCGTTTCATAACGAACACCCTGTATATGTATATTGTATTTATTCGCGTATCATAAATTCAGCAATGAATATTCATCATCAAATATGTTGTTTTATCAAATTCAAATATTTTGCAATTTCTTTTAACAGAACTTTTAAATGTTACTGCATACGTATAAAGAAAGTACAACTTTTAATAATAGAAAATGTTACAAATAATGTTGTGAAGATGTACAAACCGGATCAGGCACCATAAAACAGTATAACAGCAAACTAATATATTTTTTATTAAATTCCTGTATATAATTGAAACATATATATATATATGAATGAAAATTAAAGGTTTATACAAATACTTTTGTAGCTCCTGATTCATTATACTATAAAATAATAGTTTAGCATTTAATTCAAAAGTTTATATGAAGAATTAATTAAATGTGGACTATTTGTTTTCAATTTATAAATAGTGGGAACTATTATATAGTAATACAATACAAATTTCCACAATGTCAAAGTTGTATGATTACAAAATTATGACACTCGTATTATGATATTTGCATTTATGGTGTATCGATAATCATAATCATAATAGTAAGAGGTACTCGTGTTTATATATGAGCTGAAAATCATGAAAACTTACCGTATGTAAATAAAAATGTCAAATCAAAAAATTGTTTGTATTTAAGGATACAGTATTGTATTCATATAGTAAGATAAGACCGTTTTTACTTTGTATATCTCAAAAACTGCAAAGCTCAAATTGATACTATTGTGTAAAACATTTATAAAATTTGTAATTCTATCTTGGAATCACTCGGAATCCTAGTCATCCAACCACCTTAAATATGTTCATCATATGAGTTCGTTTTTAGTTCTAGAAACTTAGAAAATACGTTTGATTGGTCATTCAATCGTTAATCTTGCAATAGTGTGATATTTGACCAACCAAGCGTATTTGCTCACTCAGCGGTATTTCTGTTGAACACAGCGAATTTTTTTTTCTAGATTTCAAAGATTTATACATATAAATATTACTGAGAACGGAGTTACTCTAGCTTAACAGTTTTGCTACTATTATATTATAAAAAAATTAAATGCATAATACTGAATTCATCTATATAACACAAAACACAAAACGGTTAGATGCATTATAAATCCATGAGCTGAAAAACACGTTTTCCTTTTTAAATTTTGTTAAAGCTTTGTGTATGAAAATACAAATATACATAGCATTGTCAATGCTTGATAAAACTCCAATCATAATATACAAAATAATACTGAGCTATTAAAATATATAATTTATAAATGTTATGAAAATTGCTTAATCGATCAGTATGAATAAATAAGATTGGGAATCATATATTTACATAAATAAACAAATAAGTATAAGATTTTTCGTATTTCGGCCCAGGAAAATAGTCATTACAAATACTAAATTAATTATTGTGATCATAAGTTTAGTATCATTTCATTAAAAGATTTGAAAACTGTGCGAATAAATAATATTTGTTATGTAATTCACCTTGATACCTCTCAATTAAATATTTACTTTTGCCAATTTTGTTTTAATCTTATAATTATACTGCAAATTGCAGATTTTATGCAAGCGACATAGTCCAATAGCAAGATCTTGCAGATTGCTTAGATAAGACATTCTGTAATTATTACATATGACTCAAAAAAGATAAATGCCTTTTTTATCCAAATATAATTTCAGTCTGTACGTTTTAATGGATTATTTAGCTTTTACAATGTTTGACTCATTTGTCATTACATAAAATATGGAAATATCAATGGAATGCAGTATTATTACAATTAATTCTAAAAAGCCCTACAGAATATGTGTTTTCTAAAATGAATAATTATTGTAATATAAATAATTACCAGGAAGTGTCCTACTTAAGCCTCATAATCTGGAGTTTAAAGATTTGCTAGTAGCATTATCGCAAAAAGTATAAGTAACTTTATAGTTTTTTGTTCAACTCAATTAGCATTTTATATCTGCAGACTTATAGGTTGCCTTTTATTAACATTAGGTTATTGCTATATTGAGGTACCATATACAGCGTGCGGCGGTTATCCTGGCTACCTGGAATATCGCAGAAACTAAAGTCCGGAGAAAAAAATGTTTCAAATAAAAAGTTTAAGGTAAGGAGGGGCTGATCCAACAACGGACTTTAATTTTTGAGATATTCCAGGTGGCCAGGATAAACGCCGCACCCTGTATACTGAACTTCGAAACTACGAGGTACCACATATACTGAACTTCGAAATTATATTGGCATATACATTAATTCTTTTATCTCGACAAAAATCAACATTAATTCGAAAAGCACTTTAATAATTTCTGTAATTTAAAACAAATCTGAAATCCGTCATTCTTATGGATTTGGTTGTCTAGTGTTAACTGTGAGTGGTAATACTATTATAATGGGAAAGCGTACCGACACATATTCATTTCTGATGGCCTTTATAGATAGTCGAACTGAAAACTGATTTATTTTAACACTATTCTTCGGCCTCAATATATACTTGTGTACCACAGTTTACTTAAATTTAGCCTATTCAAACTTGATGATCAATTAAATGTGCATCCCTTCTATATGAATATCGTGGTGGATTGTGACATGGAAATAACCATAATCCTGGATGGCTCTTCCCACAAACTTGGGAGAGAAGCGTAAGAGTATGTGGAGTAGTCTTATTGTGGTTAAAATGATGATTGCCTTGTACTCGTTCCACAGCAGTTTCATCACAAAGAATTGCTTGAAATTGATCGACTAAGATTGCTATAACAAACATTCCAAATAAGGTAGATTCCAACACCAGTATGACGCAATGCAATCTATAAGTATAAAAGATAACGTTCTGTTATTGCATATTAGTTCTATGTAATACAAATATTTTGGTAATATGCAATGATACATTTACTTACATCCGACTCTGTTTTACAGTAACATCATTACTGCACTCTGGGCAGTCTAAAATCCATGATATGGTCACCAATATTATAGCATATAAAGCCAACAAACCAACATATACAAGAAATTGTATAAAATATTTTTGATTCCGTTCACCGACACAATTATTTATCCTTAAATTTTTAAAAGTTTTGATAATGATCATATGCATTATGCACATGAGTTGTAACTAAAAAACATCAAGTTACCATGGGCAATGATGGTCCATTCTTCGAATACATCGCTTACAAATTCTGCAATGATGCGCTCTAGGAGGTCTGTAAGTTTCGCATCTGGTACAAACAGTCCAATCATCTGTTTCATCACAATCGTCGCCTACACTAGAACTGCCTGTATGTATATCTGAGAAATCCATTCTTGTCTGGGGAAGTGGAACTACTCCTGGATCACTACATACTGCCTTTAGGTGCGACATCATCAATAACAGTATTACTGTATTGAATATTACAACATGAAAGGGACCCCATAAACTATAACATAAAATTATATTAGAAATGTACTTGTTATCTGTATCAAAAGTATAGAAAGATTAAAACACAATTCAACCATACCATCTAGGATACAGGTAATGTTTCAAGAACAGGATTAGGCTAAACTGTAAAATACAATTTCTTCTTGAAGTTAGTTGCGGATTGTTTAGTTTATTTAAATAAATCCCTTCAAGGAGTTGTATTCTGTAGTTTGACCTTAATGATAATTTATAAAGTAGAAAATTCAATGAAATAATAGATTTCTTGGTAACATTTTAGATAATAATCAGAACATAATATAGAAATCCTTCAATCATTGTGTATTGGATAGAATCATCTTTCAAGAAACTGTTAAATATTAATAAACTATAAATCGAATCATTTTTAGTAACCAACCTGTCTTGCATTGTGTGCAAGATAATCCATCGTATCACGACATAGTCCGCATAAAATACCGCGACGTATGTCACAATAATGCAGACAATTCCACAGGGATCCCTGACAAACATTTTCCCACTTCTTAATATTCACATTCTGTATAAACAGATCGAACAGCGATCAACGTGTGCGAGGTTGACCATGGCCACACATTTTCCCGTAAGGTACAGCTTTCCACGTTATCCTTCAGAAACGTCAAGCAATTAATCACCACTATTACTTATACTGTTCGAAAAATGTCGGATTATTTCTAATCCATTGACTGTATCTTGCCAGATACTAAATTGAAGAACGTAAGTAGTACATTTTCGCCAATATAAGTGGCGATACAGTATTCAGAGAAAGGAAATCAAATATATGCACAACTTCAAAGTTGGGATCCAGAAACAAATTAACTCACATTTCGTTAATCTGCATATTTTAAACATTAAGAAATATCTCTTAGTTGAACATTATATTTTTATGTGTAAAAAACATTAATAAGTGTATTGCAAATACAGCAGTACTGCCTTTTCAAGAAATGAGACACAATTACCATTAAATCTCAGGTTACTTTCCGAAATTCACTGTTAATATTGTAGAAATCATTTTTTCTGTAGTTATCTGTTGCATCTAAGAGAGATACAAAGTATAGCTTCCTTGAAATTAAAAGACGGTTAAGATCTTAAGAATATAGAGTGTGCATATAGTATACCGTTTAACTCTCTTTTTACTCCAATGAAAAGTATGGGCCATCAAGACTAGCAGTGAATTTTGAAAAGTACTACCAGTACTGTCACTTCATGAATTACAGTGATTACAATGAAGCCAATCCATCGTTCATTCTTGAATAGCTTCAATCTCTCAATAGTCAATAATCATCCCTGCAAAAACTCGCGCAAATATTTAACCAATTTTAACTTTTCAATGATGTTTGTCTAATCCACAGTGTAACCTCACTGCTCGACTATACGTATTAGCTCATGCGCACCTGCAAAGTGTTTTGACTCAAATGCGTGTACTTAGGGTACGTTTGGAAATTTACTGCGAATACTGTGAGCACAGTTATCACAGTTTATGTTTCCATCGAAGTCGAGTTGAAATATTAATTACGTATATCTATATATTAATAACTTATAGATATACTTTTAATGTATTTCAACTAACTTACGTTTGACTCCGGTGGAAACAGAACAGATAAATTTACCTTCGACATGCTTGACTTTATTGGATTAAAACTTTGGAACAAATGTTATTGCGTAAAGTCCTTACTGAAAAATTTAAGAGGTAATGAAGTATTTTTAATAATATTTTTACTAGATGTTTTATATGATATTACAAGATAAGTACTTAAAGTAAGACATGTTTTCGTGCTAAATGTATTCAACTGTATTACTAGTACTGCTAAAACAAACTTGAAAAACACTTCTAGATCGTGTATTATAGTAATGATGATAATAATTATTTGAGTAAAATATTACTGGCATTCATTATTTGATAGTATGTTATTATTAATGTTTATAATAAGTCGTTCAATTAATGAGTAATTTCATAATTATTATAAAAGTGTTAAATTTTGTAGTGTCATTGATTCCAGTATTGCTGAGATTACTATTACATGTATATCCACTGTAGTATTTATAATCACAACTATACAAAGTGGTTCAGATCATGAAGTAGAAATTATTGGGTGAATTCAATATACAGTGTAGGATGAAATTGATGATACGTCACATAGTACACAGGGTGTCCCACGACTTATTCCCCAACGGGCACTGGCATACTTTCCGTTGAAAATAGAACAATATGCAATTTGTCCTTATGAAATCGGTTGTAGCGTTCTCGAGAAAATAAATATTAAAAATTTAGAAATATTATCATTTTAAGTAAGTTCGAATCATCACCAAAAGAAAACAATAGCAATAGGAAAAATAGTGAAGCAAAGTGGCGGGAGTTTGATTCTGTGAACACATTCACTCAAGTAGAAACTGTAATATTATCATTAGACTTGTCAAACATGAGACATTCAATGACACACTTTTTAAAGTGGGATAAAGAAATTTAATGTTCAGAATGGTATTTATTAATGTATGTATGTACACTCTTTGATCTTCTCTGCATCTTCCTGTACATTTTCCCGTACATTATCCTGTACTTTTCCCCGTACATTATCCTATACTTTTTCCTGTATACATATTCTCTCGTATACTTTCCTGTACTGTTTCCCTCTTAATTTCAAACGTAATATCTCCCTTATTATGTATGCTACCCTAACGAATCTTTTTTTCATCTCCATTTTTCTCTTGCTCTTCAACTTTTGAAATTAACTTTTTCCGATATCATTTGAAATAATAAATATAATTGTTTTAATTTCCGAACGGTAGTTAAACGAACAATAATAATATGCCCATTCGCAAATTTATTTCGTACCGAATTAACTTGTTTCGAGCCTCGAAGACTACGTACGCTTATCACACATTTGAGAGACTATAGTCTGATGATAATATTAGTTTCTGCTTGAGTGGATATACATATTTCTAGAATTAAATCACCGCCACTTTCCGCCACTACCTTTTACCATAGCGAAATTCCTAGCCCTACACAACATTGTACCTCTCATACGATATTTCGTAATAGTGATTTCTTCATAACGGTGCCAATGGTGTCGAATGAAATAAAAATCATTTTGTAATTCATTGTTGTCTATTATTATAAACTGAAACATCGAATGCATATGTACATATGTATAATTGTGTCATTTAAACAGATAGAAGACACGTTCTTCGTGCGATATGGGTGTACTAAAAATTTCTTATTGCGGTTTTCATAGTTCACCTAAATTTCACCACATTGTAGTAGACCTAAAAAATTAAAAAAAAAATATAAACAGTTCAAGTTAGATTCATATTTACTACTACAGTCCAGTTTTACCACATGATATGTTTACTTTTTCACTTCGGATTCCGGAGGGTATTACACAATTTTATAACGCAGGTATTGAATTCCTGATGTGTGAGATGAAATCCTCGTTCGGTAGTATTAAATATAAAAGCTATAAATCATTTTAGAGAAACATGTATTTACTGTAATTTCGGATTTGTCAATCAAAATTAAATAGTAAGGTACAACTTATACTTTGTGTAGCACGAAGTATCGCTTCGGGAATGCATCTTCTATTACCTCTCCCAGTTCGAGACATTAGTGCTAAGTTCGATCTCCCTAAAATGCTAAGAATATGGTCAAAAACAATTAATTTAAAAAGGGACATGTGTAGAGTTTTCTAGAGCGTCTCATTACTTTCATGCCAACCCAATAAAATTCGTCTCGTCATTTCTTTCAGTTTTTCAGTCCAACGTCGTTTTATTTCTACCAAGTCTAGCTCAGAGATTAGAACTCCACTTCCACCTATGAGCTCAACCTCTTTTGTGGTCATTAGTATTAAAATTATCCTCGGTCTCATTGTCGTCGTCATTATGTTGATTGTCATCGTTATTGCGGCCATTATTATTGGGTGCCGTGCTGTCGTTGTTCGTATTGTCACCATCGCCGTCTTCGTCGACGTCATCGTTATTATCGTCATCGTCCACTCGAACTGGAAGAGGTCTATCCCGTGAAGAAAATGGACTTGGTTCAACTTCTGTCTCTGTATGTGCTAATCTGTCTATCGCTGACTGGCCGATGATCATACCGTACTTATTTACGTGGAGTTACTCTAACCACGTCTTGTTTTCTATTTTTTTAAATGTGAACCCTTGCTTCTAATAGTTCAACATGCAGTTTTATCATTTAAGTTTAAGCGAAAGCTCAGTTAATGGAATGGCCAATGGAATAAGCCAATCTAGAATGAACTTAGCAAAGCTATTTCATAAATCTGACTTACGGTTTCGAACAATAACTCGACCGGAATAAACTTGAATTCCTCCATTTTATTTTGGCATCATTATTTTCAAATTTTAATTCAATGACATTGCTGTTATTTATTATACTAAAAGATGTAGCTTTATTCCAGAAGATAAGAGCATACATATTATATTTGTTTTCTATTTATTATTGTGTATTGACATATACTGAGGAGAATTTTATATTGGCTCTCATAAAAGTGGTAAAAAAAAAGTCTGTACACTGCAGACTAGAGCATAGTAATTTTTTAATCAGACTATCGATAGACAATTTTTTTTATTTTTCACATTTCAGGTAAAGTGCCAGAACGGATTGGGTTTTTGGTGTCAAATATAATACCAAAACTACATTTTATACACAGAAGACACAACAAATTTCATTGTGATCCGTAGCCTCTTTAGAAAGTTAATGTGCTTTCAGACAGAATTTACCAGACAGACAGAAATAAGTGAATGCTTTTTTTAGAATCTAGGACTCTCAAAACATGTATTTCCATCAAAATCTGGGAGTCGATTTTTTTTTTGGATTGCGATACTTTCTTACATACTTTGTATGTGATGAGAAAGTAAAAAAGTATGTAGAATGCTACTTGAAATATACGGTGCTGTGTTCTGAATTTCTTTAAACAAATGACGAGAGCGATCTATATGGCACTTTTGAAAGCAATGAACAGTCTTTTGTTTACACCAAACGAGTCATGGCTGATTATACTTGTCGCGAGAAGTCTATTTCTATAATATTGTAATAATATTGTAAAATTCAGCGTACACAACGCAGTTTATAGTAACTTCCAGAGCATGAGCAAATCTTGCGTCTATTTGAACGGTTCCATGTTTTATGAGATTCCAATGCATAGCACAAGATGCGCTCAGATCAGGTGTTAGATCAAACGCTGTGAAACAATTCCCATTCGCATATTCCGTACGACCGATGCCATTTCCTGTATTTCCATAGTGAATACATGTTCCCATAAAGAGGGTATAGTAATTTCGGACTGATAACTCTCTATCATATGCAGGCTGAAGAGGTTTGCTGGGGATTTGAACACCATCGATATAGAGCGATAAATTATTCATGTTGAAATGTTGAAAATTGAACGGGTTCTTGACAGGTGCTCCGTTGAAACTCTTATTCGTGACAAAGGCTACGATGATTCTCTTCGGTAATTAACCCATAAAAACATTGTCGAGAGTCTCTCGTTGTATACCAGCAGGTATAGAAAGAGATTTTACTTCGACTCTTGTTATGGGGTACTTCACTGGTCCCTGAACTCGAGATTTAGCACGAACTAAAATAATTATTGGACTAATCTTTACTTTTCGCAGGAATATTGTGGCTTCTGTGATATGGACCTTATAATCCCCTGTTCCAAATTGCATTAAGCAAAAATTATCTTTAGATCTAAAAATCTGTAGTTGCATGTCAACATCGTTGATGTTCAATTCAATTATTGTGAAGACGTCGAAAATGTAATGCGTACCGTATTCAAATGGCACTGGTCTACCAGCGTGATCGCTTATAATAGTTTCGATTGATTGAATTGGACCACCAACTATGGGTTAGTAATGAGGCATGGAGAAAGTCTTAGACTGGGTAATCCCAAAGGGATGTGTTTGAGCGTCACATTCGACAATGCGTAAGAGCGGAGTATGAATATCGCTAACTACATGGGGGAGAATGATGTCTAAATATATAAAGAGCTGATCCGGTAAACCTCGAGTGATACAGCTAGGGTTTTCTGCTTTCACAAAGTTGATGCCTGTAGAAGTTAAGAAAAACATTGAAGTTGAAAATCCTAATATTTTGCTGAGGTCTTCTGGAAACTCTAGAATGTGTGTCAGTGGACAATTTTTGCAGACTCTATGTATAAACACACACTGTTCATTCTTGAATACTCCAATGTTGTATTCTCCAAAAAGCCCATCAAACAGATCCGTTATACACTTAATACTTTCATATTCACCGCTGGAAAGAAATACACAATCTCTTTCTTTGTCTCACCCTTTTTCGTTTCAACACTATCTTTTGCAGTATTTATTTTAATAGATTGTGACGAGCTCTGAATATTTTTAAACTCTCACGAAATCTTTAAACAAAATCAATTATAATGACTATTATTGTATTTTTACACCATGTGGGGATAAGCTTACCGTGTGCAAACTGCAGATATCGTATCACTAAGTAAAATTTATCTTGAAGACATTAGACCACCATCGAACAAAAAAATGTCTCATGCAGGACTTATCGCTTCCGTTGCTAGTTTTATCGCTTCCGCTCAGTTTTCGAACGCTTCCGTTTGTTTTCGTACGGAAAAATTTTCAACTCGATTTTTGAAATGAAAAAACTTTAGCCGCAAAACTTTTGGGACTCACCCCCACTTCTACTTAGGCCACGGCCAAGTTTCGCCATAACGGATATATTACTACTGCAGTGCTATACGAGGGTTCCCGGAATTTATCCTATCGTGTTAGAACGAAACCGTGTTATAGTGTCACACACTTCAATACTTGCATTGCCAGGATAATTCTAAATAAATTGTAAACCGATGTATTTTAACAAATAGAATCTTTATTGAAAAATAATACGACCGTTTCACTCGAAATGTGCTGACAAACACTCTTCGTTATTTTTCCAACAAAACAGTCCATCATAGTAAATTTCGATTTATAACCTATATGTATAGATCATTCAATAAAAAAATACTATAATAGGATGCTGTGTTGTAGGAGGACTATCTGTGCCATCTACTTATAGCTTATAACTTGTTACGTCTTTCCTAAAAGATAACTAAGTAAAATAAAGCACCCAACGGTAAAAATCTAATAATTTCCTGAAGACTGTCGAAAAACTAAAACCCTTCAAAGACATAGGGATGTTTAGAAAAACTACTAAATAGATGAAAGACACAAAATTCAACAGGCAGAAAGCTCATAGACAGATCCAATTTAGTTTTACAAATTAGTGTAATTTAAAATAGATACAATAACTATAAAACAAAAATTAAAAAGATATGATGTAAAGTGTCCCAAAAATAATACTGTGCAATGACCTGAGATACCCGTGTGAGAGGGATTGTGCTTAAGAAACCCAATTAAAATAGGTTGAAAAAGAATTACCTAATTGAAATAAATCAGATTTGTGGATCTGAACTTCCTTATTAAACTCTTGACCCATGATTAAAATTGTGACGGCGCGTGCCATAATCGGCAACAAAATTCATTCACGTGATAGATATAATACAAGCCTCCTGACTCGTGGTTCCTATATTTGGCCCGAATTCCTTACCACGAGTTCCCCTCGATATTATAGGTCAAGGGGTTAAATCCGATAGATATACTTATTAATGGGAATAAATGAGATTTTCATTAGTTTCATTATAGAGCCATTTTGTAAACACTTGGTAAAAAAGGTAATTCCCCGAATCCCCAAACTCGCGCCGTACATGTATTCCGCTTAGCACTATTTCGTTTAGGGCTTTAAATTCTAACATAGTATCCTGAACGTTAACTAGGGTGTTCTGTATCTCCAAATGCTCCAATTAAATGCGATTTTGATTTACTTGAAAATTTATCGGTTTCAATTCGCTTTAATCGGAATTTTAAGGAGACGAGACAATTCCACAAGGCCTGTTCCTGATATGACGCATGATATCAAACTTTACAAATGATACGATACGGTATATGAAAAATAAACAAATGTTCGTTTGGTCACGGTGTTAATATTTAACGGATAACTGAAAATTAGTCAGGAATGCGCAGGGCAACGTGTACGGATACAGTTGAACCGAAACTTGGCGAAGCTCATAAAAAAAATTTGGCCAAAAATATTACGGTATATACGGTATATGTTGTGACGTATTTTTACGCGATCGACCTCAACGGAAAATGCAAGACCGACCGGCGCACAACTTACGCGATTCCTACGCGTTCCAGGCAACCCAGGGGCTAACAAATTTCATTCTCGAAAATACCTAAGGTATTGTTGGGCGCCAGGTTCCAAAACGGGAAACACGTATCAGTCTCTACAATATGTCTTCGCGTGCCTACGTTGGCTAACTCAGCTACGCGGAGGCGGCGGGATTCGGAACAATAGGTCGGATGGGTCAGACGATCACGCGACACACAAAATCATTCGGACACTTTGATCTCAAATAAATGGTTCGGTTTATTAAAGAAAATTGGCGGCGCGAAGCGCGACGATTTCGTACAATACCGAATCGATGAATTACAACAAAAATAGTACGTTGAAGAAATCAAAAGAAGACAAAACGAAAGTACACTTAGGATATTAACGGGTACTTCGCGTACCGTACGAATTTAAGTCAAATATCGTAACACGGCTAATCCGCGTTTACCAAAATACGACAACCGACCGTCAAGGACCTGTACGCGTTCTTCGCGTTACAAAATCAAAAGTTACATATGCCTGACGGGCGGAC
>NW_014332793.1:58949-60400 GCF_000341935.2 Cephus cinctus
GTGACTCCTCGCCTACCTCCAGGCGTGCTACGGTCAGAACAAACTTTGCAGTCCCTTTTTGGTCCTTTTAGCATTATGTGGAGCTTCCCGTTAAGTCGAATTTCATCCGAATGTGACGTAGATGCTTGCTGTCGTTGCTGGCGATACGGTCCTCTCAATTGTTCCACGAGTGTTTTGACATACCGCAGATGGCTCAGCGGTTTTTCCCCTTTCTCGATCTTTTCTTGTTTGTACAAAATGTACGAATTGATGAGGCAAATTTCCATGCCCCAAAAGCTTACGCCACCATTTGAGCGATTTTCGCAAAAAGCAATATGTTGACGCATATTGGTCCGCCAGATCAACACCACCCATATATTTTATATAATTCAGTACCACATTGGGTTTCTTGACCATGATATCGACACCACCTCGAGTAATTCGTCCGAACTCGAGCTGATGCGATCTTCCTCCATTTTTTAGGGCTCAAATACTTTTAGATTGCTAGATTTGCTGTGAAGACTGTTTCAACCGAATGCTACACTGAGATTAACTGAACTAAGTTGTAAGATTTGGCCACAATGACAGCGGAGCCGAGTCCACGAAAGTACTTCCGAGAAAGGTATCTTATCGCACATCGTAAATAATGAGATCGAATTACAAAAGACCATAGCGTGATCCAAACAAAGATTCTAAACCGTGAACCCTGCCGGTCGACGGACTTTCGTGCCGTGGTCTTATTCGAGGTGAGGGATTGGCCCTCCGCGTGTTCGTTCCACGCGCAGTCAAAACTTACGAAAACAACAAAATTCGGCACCACGATTCGCACGAAGTTACGTCGCTCACAAAAGTCGGTTAGACTCGCTTACCGTGGTGTTCCCTGGTCGCGTAATCCAAGAAAACCCCAAAACGTCAGCCCAATGGCACTCAATGCACTCGCGTAACTCACAAAGAAAATCAAACGTCTATCGCCGTTGCGTGTCCAAGCAAGATTCTCATCTTCACGCGCTTTGTCTTCACGTGAAGGATAGCACCCCCTCCCTTTAGACTAATGGGCGGCGATTCGCCCTGCGGACGAATCCTTCAACCCAACGTCTTCGCCACGCGCCAGTTTCGAATTTGTCATTGCGACAATTAACCCTTTGCACTCGAGGCCTTTTTCGCTTGCGCTAACCAGCAACTCGAGACGGTTTCGGCCAAATCAGGGATACTTTTTACAGGTACTTTAAAAGCATTTATAAGCAAACAAGCGTATCAAAGTAATAAAATTTCACAAGTTTATTCATTTATATGTTGAAAACAACAAACTTTATTACATATTACACTCTGTAATTAGTTTTGGTGTGATATTTTATAAAACAGTGTCCTAGGTGCATCCTAGGTTTCTCAGGACACGTATCGCAGTAATACGTGACTCCTCGCCTACCTCCAGGCGTGCTACGGTCAGAACAAACTTTGCAGTCCCTTTTTGG
>NW_014332793.1:60658-65488 GCF_000341935.2 Cephus cinctus
GAGTAGAGCGCGTTGCTGCCGCGTGACGTCAAGCTGTCCCGCGTTGCGCGCGCTTCCGGGGCCAGTAGAGCTGCTTTCCGCAGATAGCGCGAGTGTCGACCCTCGCGTGTCGCAGCTCCCTTCCTCCTGAACTCCAGCTGGCTCTCCCTCTCTCCTTCTCCGCGTCTTCACGGGCACGGCGAGCGAGCACCTATTCGAACTCCGGCAGATTACACACAAAACAAAAGAAAATAATAAAATAATCTATCGTAATTTCCATTAGGCCCTTGCGGTCGGTGGATCCTGCCTGGACTTTGCAGTGGCCTTTTTAGGCCCGTAACGCGTTTCGGCGTGATTTTCCGCCGAGGACAAGACGGGTGAAATCCACCACGTCACAACTGCCCTCCCCCAGGCGGGAACTCACGCGGTAAACGATTGTGAGCGATTGTCGACAGTCATGTTGGTGTCGCACGGCTCGAATCTACCGCGAGTCCAGGCACGCTAATCCACCTTCCGGCCGAGCTCTGCGGCCCCATCAGGGCAGTTCAATCGGTCTCCCTCCCTTATCGTGGACCATCACCAGATACATAAGGAAACTCAGCACAACACAAATTACCAAACATACTGACTCCATTATTTCCCGCGTGGCTTAACGCGGATTTCACTAATACCATACTAACAAAATAATCCCACGTTACGACAAAATCCACATTTCTCCGGGTTTATTTTCAAATTCACGGCCTTCAGTCGATTTAGGACCTTTTCTAGCCATACGAGATGTTCATCGAAGGTCTTTGTCGCGATGATAATATCATCATAACCTCGCGAAATCCGGCGACTTCTTCAATGGCGAGGCCATCCCGCGTTTCCCACGGGATCGTTTCGTTACTCGTGGTCGTCCACTATAGCTCGGTGAAGCCGTCTAATCCGATTCCAAAACTGCGTATCGCGTCCATTCCTAAGATCAATTCGCTCATTAAATCCGGTATTACTTGACACGTGATTACTTGCATTTCGTTCAGAATTGACATGGGAATCATCGCAACTCCCGGGATCTAAAGCTACCTGATGGTAAGCTTGTTTCAGATCAATCGTGGAGATATAATGCGCTGACCGTAACTGATCGAGAATACCTGTCAAATTTGGCAGGGGATACGCGTCTTTCTTCGCGACATCGTTCAATTTCCTAAAGTCCAAACACATCCGGTACGATCCGTTCGATTTCTTAACCATCACTATTGGGTTGGTCCATTCGTTCGACGATTGTTCGACAACTCCGTCCGCGAGTAACTCGTCGAGCTGACGATGCATTTCCTGCTCGATTATCGGCGATACGGGATAATTCCGCTGACGAATCGGCGCGTGCCCCTGCACATCTATTTTGTGCGTCATCAGGGTCGTAAAGGTTCCCGTTCCCTCGAGCGACGGAATCATCCTCGCGAGTAAGGAGTCTAATTGTCGCTTTTGGTCTGTCGTAACCTCGCGAAGTCCGGCGACTTCTTCAATGGCGAGGCCATCCCGCGTTTCCCACGGGATCGTTTCGTTACTCGTGGTCGTCCACTATAGCTCGGTGAAGCCGTCTAATCCGATTCCAAAACTGCGTATCGCGTCCATTCCTAAGATCAATTCGCTCATTAAATCCGGTATTACTTGACACGTGATTACTTGCATTTCGTTCAGAATTGACATGGGAATCATCGCGTGACCTCCTACACGTGCTGTCGCACCGTTGGCCATCGCGACAGTTTTTCCCTGGACTTCGTTCAACGTTATTCCCAAATTCGTGATCCATTCATGCTTAATCGTTCGGATACACGAGGCCGTTGCACCTGTATCTAGTAGCGCGTGTACCAGATCTCCGCCTATTCTTACCGGCAAATAAATTCGCGCACCATGTAGTCGCGGAGCTATCGGACACAATTCTGATTCGCGGTCTGGCGGGCCCACCCTACCGCGCCGAATCACTCCTAGTGCGTCATCTTCGGTTCTTCCGGTACTTTCCCCCTCTGAAACTACTCCCGAGAGGCGTGCTCCCTCCGCTTCTTCCGCCTCCGAATACATCTCGGGGTACGGTAAGACAGAGAAATTTTCGCCCCTTCGCGAATCTGAATCTTCGGGGTCGCCACTAAGACACGTCTCCGCCACGCTGGCGGATGCTAACCAAATTTTTAAATGGGCGTCGAACGGAGAAACACTACGGGTCATCGTCCACTATAGCTCGGTGAAGCCGTCTAATCCGATTCCAAAACTGCGTATCGCGTCCATTCCTAAGATCAATTCGCTCATTAAATCCGGTATTACTTGACACGTGATTACTTGCATTTCGTTCAGATCTGATCCGTTGTCACTAAGCTTGGTCGATTTTCCGTAATCTCTTCGGATGGAGGTAAGCTCGAACGCGTTTGCTCATTTTGCTCGCCCTCCTTAGGAATGACGGACACCCTGGTCCGCTCGCGTATTGGAGGCAGCCGGGGACCGTCTAATGCTGCCGTCCGTTCACGTTTCCCGAACGGTTCGCGAGCCGATCTTTGCACCGCGAACACTCGCTGACCGTCACCCCCTTGAGTCCGCACCAATAGCAAAAGATACCGTTCCGATCTTTCTTACAATCGCTATGGTAGTGTCCTTTTTCGCGACAATTCCAACACGTGATTGGCCGTTCATCCGGGGTTGCGCGTTTCGCACCTGAATCCGACGAATCATCTTTAACGGCCGTCACGTCATTCGAGGGTTTCGATCTCGGTTTCGTCCAACCGAATCTGGACTTATTCCCCGAGTTCTTCGCAGCGGGTTGGTCCTTCGGTCGATCATTTTCGGGCGCCTTAGGTTTGGCGCTTTTCTTCGTTTCCTGTCCGGACACGACGGCATTCACTTCGTGAACCGCGGTTTTCGTTCGCGGTTTAGCAATTTCCTAAAGTCCAAACACATCCGGTACGATCCGTTCGATTTCTTAACCATCACTATTGGGTTGGTCCATTCGTTCGACGATTGTTCGACAACTCCGTCCGCGAGTAACTCGTCGAGCTGACGATGCATTTCCTGCTCGATTATCGGCGATACGGGATAATTCCGCTGACGAATCGGCGCGTGCCCCTGCACATCTATTTTGTGCGTCATAAGGGTCGTAAAGGTTCCCGTTCCCTCGAGCGACGGAATCATCCTCGCGAGTTGCGATTCCGCGCGCTGCCACATGCTCTGGATGCAATCGAGGTAATCAAGACCGTTCTCGTAACGGCCTTGCGTTCTGGCGACGATTTCTTCTAGCAATCGACTACGAACTGACGGGACTCCGAATCTCTTACGCATTTCTCCGCAAAATTCGGCATAACTATGGATATGCACTTTCTTGTGCGTCCACCAATTGTTCGCGACGTCCTTCATTAATAAAGGAAGCACGCGAACTATATCCGATTCCGTCAGCCCGCACGTCTGTCGGCATTCCTCTAATCGGTCCAAAAATACGTCCACGTTATCGGTACCGCTTCCCGAGAATTTTAAACTCCAATTCTTTACGCGATCATACATTGCGGGATTATAACGCAGAAGTTCCTCCTGCTCCGCGCGGTGATAACGTGTAGACGGCATATCGTCTGGTTCTCTCTCCTGGAATCGCACGCGATTCGAGTGAGGTGTCTCCATAGGCACACTCCGGAGGTACAGCTGTGTCGAAGAAAACAATGGAGTTTGCGTCGTTACCGCGACCGGTGAGCATACCGGCATTTCGTTTCCCGAAGGTGAACTCGTAACGACCACGGACGATGTCGCTACCGACGACGTAAGGGTCGTACTGGTGGTGGTGATTGCTAGGTGAGCGCTTATCACGCGTCCTTGAGCTACGACCGCGGGGTCGTAGTCTGCGAACGACTGGGTGCGTAACGCGGTCTGTTCACCCCTAATATTTACAAGCGGTTCGTCCTCTGCTGTCCACGTCGTATTCGGAAACTGTGCCCTTCGAGTGGCACGACATAAGCGATCGCGAAGAACCGCAATCGTTCCCTGAGGATTCGCGTTGAAACCCATGAGCATATGCCTAAGCTGAGCGTACGTCAGCCCTTCGATCCAGGAATTGTACATTCTGTGAACGATATCTCCGGGAGATCCGTTTAACGGATCCGTGGTAGTCGTTACCACCGTTACTACGTGTGAGTCGCGAGGTGGGCTTCGTTGGACAAACATTTTTCGAACGGGTAGTACAGACAATATTTTAAAATTTTCGATAGACAAACGATACTATTCGTCCCGGTCGAGTGTGTTTACGTTCCGCGTAAACACTTGCCACAAGACAAAGAGACAATCAAAAAAAAACTTTCGACGATTCTAACGTTCGGGTGTTCAAATTCTTTTGAACCGTTCAAATATTCTTTCCGAGATTGTTTCTCACGATTACGAACTTTTCGCGGATCGTTGACCTAAATTTTTCCGTTCCGGCCTATTTCGAGGGCCCCACGTTGGGCGCCAAAAAGTTGTGACGTATTTTTACGCGATCGACCTCACCGGAAAATGCAAGACCGACCGGCGCACAACTTACGCGATTCCTACGCGTTCCAGGCAACCCAGGGGCTAACAAATTTCACTCTCGAAAATACCTAAGGTATTGTTGGGCGCCAGGTTCCAAAACGGGAACCACGTATCAGTCTCTACAATATGTCTTCGCGTGCCTACGTTGGCTAACTTAGCTACGCGGAGGCGGCGGGATTCGGAACAATAGGTCGGATGGGTCAGACGATCACGCGACACACAAAATCATTCGGACACTTCGATCTCAAATAAATGGTTCGGTTTATTAAAGAAAATTGGCGGCGCGAAGCGCGACGATTTCGTACAATACCGAATCGATGAATTACAAAAAAA